>NC_092863.1:1805638-1979226 GCF_032062135.1 Pyxicephalus adspersus
CAGGAGTGGTGACAGAGCCCCCTCTATGGCTATACTGGTGACACAAGGGGACAGGAGTGGTGACAGAGCCCCCTCTATGGCTATACTGGTGACACGGGGACAGGAGTGGTGAGAGAGCCCCCTCCATTGCTGTACTAGTGACAGAGCCCCTCTATGGCAGTACTAGTGACATGAGGACAGGAGTGGTCACATAGCCTCCTCTGAGGCTGTACTGAAGTCCCAGGAAAGCCTCTGGAGCCAGAACTGGAAAACCCAACATGTCATCCACACCTTTATTGTTAATAAACAATATTTATATAGCATCAGCATGTTATGCAGCGTTGTAGAATAAATAGGGGGTTCTATTGACAAATACAGCCAATGACCCAGGCAGAGGAGAGGACCCTGTCCCGAAAAGCTTACAGTCCTTCATTTTTAGTTTTTCCTCGGCAGGACTGGAGTTTTGCTTCAATGATAAAATTGTCATCGTCACTGCTTGGAGCTCTGAATTATTGACGAGTGGTAATGCTCATTGTCACACTTCCTGTGCAGGAACAAGCTAAACATGTTTTGCTACCTATCACACTAATCTGGCTCGTTGATGATTTCTACAGCCTCAAACCCCAGCCCAGACTTTTGGGTTTAGATAAATTACTGAAGAGTAAATTATTTCTTGGATTTTGAGCTCCATCTGTGTCCCCATTTGAACATTTTCTCCTACTTCCTCTCCAAGTTGGGGGGAGTCAGAGAAGAGGAAGGGCAAGAGTAGCAAGTTCAGTTTTCATTGCTTTGTACCTTTCTGTTCAGTGACCCTGGTTCTACTTGTCTCTAGTCCAGGTGTCACCGAGACAAACATTACATCAATACCAATCCGACAGAGGTTCTAACCCTTCCCAATAATACATTCTACCACCACTACTACTACTACTACTACTACATGCCAATTCTGACTCTGCCTCCATATCTGTGCTTACAAATAAAACAATATGACCCTGGACAATTTGTATAGCAATTACAGAAACATTAATGGCTGCAACAGGTGACTCCCTACAATGCCATTGAAAATAAATCTCAAGTGTTAAGTACAACAATGGCACCCACTGAATGAGACCAGGCATGGCTCTGTAAAGTGTACCTGTCAGCTAAGCAAGCATAGCCAAGATTCTTATGGATTTGCAGATCACGCTTCATGTTGTATACACCAATATGTACTGGGATCTGCACAGCCATGTGTGACACAGAATGCAGTACATAGTACTAGACCACAAACTGTAAAATTACCTATATAAGGCTATACTCTACAGTGATTTGTTGGAAGAACCAAACCCAAAAATGGGTGCTTAAAATGAGTTTAAAGAGGCAAGGCGAGAGATGATGTGATCTGCTATGTCTGCCTTGGTTGTATCAGATCCGACATGACTGGTTGGGGTTCTGATCCTTCTCAATCACTGACACGGAATGAGGAGACAGCTCAGGTGTTCAGCTCATTACCTGCATGATTGGTTCAGGTGTGACAATGACAATACTGACACCAAAACATCAGCATTGCATCTACTCAATCAGCATTCTAAAAGAGGAACTAACCAATGGCAGCTCACATACCTAGGGCCAAATCATGCCTTGGAAAACTAAAAAGATACGCATTAAAACTACCAGCCAAGGGTAGAGTGTTAAACTTCCAATGATGGGGTGACAACACTATCCCACTGCTTCTAAATTGGGGCAGCAATGTCACCCTGAACACTTCCAACTCCCTTATAGATACAATAATTGCAAGCAGCGATAAGAGTTCCTGCACATTGTACAGCAATGACATGCAAAGGCTCTCCTAGTTTAATTTTCTCCAGGTCCATTCTGCAACAATAAGGAACACTTTGGGATGATAAGCTATTTGGCACAGAGTTTGATTTTTTTTTTTTTGCGGTGACTTCACAATAGATTTAATTTAAGCTTGTTGCCTGCGGAGTTTGTGTAAACATTTTAGACAATATATAATGGGTTACACAAACATTTACATATGTAAATACAGAAATATTTCTTTGTGTTCTGTGTGATTATATATTGAAGGATATTGCCATTAATATGTAAACATCCTTATATAAAGTGACTTCTCATGGAAAGAACAATACAAGTCTATAGCGTAAAGCTGCCCCTTGCCTTGGCGGCCTCCTGACACTGGCCTAGGGTGGCTGATAGTGAATCCGGCCCTGCTAGTGAATATAACTCTACACATATCTGCAGAATGTGTCTCCACTACATGATATTTAATTGTATGAATGTACTCATCACCCAGATCTACAGGAATATGAAAAAGAAAAGATTGGGAGATTCTTTGGATTCACAAGGTCTGTACCTACAAGGAAGAGACAAGCGAGTGGGGTCTGCTTGTGGTTAATTCATAGAGAATGACTGACAGTCCATGGTAGACCCATCCATTTGTCTTAAAGATGCAGAATCGGCCCGGAACTAGTTACCGGACACTGTGCTGGCCACACATCGCCATCTCCAATTGCTAGAGGGTCAATGTCAATAATTACTGCTTGCAGGACGGTTTAGAACTCGCTGATGCTGAAGTGAGTTTTTTTTTGGATTTGCAGTAATCCTTTAAAGTGCATGTATGGTCAAATTACAGAGCGACATATTCCTGTGGTCACAGGAGCAGGGAATGCGTGCCAGGAGAAGGACGGGAGCTTTGAAAAGGGTTTCCAGAACAGACATGGTGCACTGTTGGAAGGACTGGACGAAGCAGGAGTTTTCCAGTACTGAAGGGGATCACCAGAAGAAGAAATGGAACATGTAAAGCAACTTTTAATGTAATAATGTTCGGGTCTTAAGGAACCCCTGATATAACTACTATAACTAAAGCTCACAGTGCATTAGCATGCTGGTCACTAGGAAGAATGCCCGGCCAGTGGGAATAAAGTCACCCCTACAGATAGCAAAAAAGATCATTTGTATCAGTTACACTCACCTGAGAGGCATCAATTTCCCATTGCTTAATGGACCACTAGCAACCTCTAGAGGAACCCTATAGTTCTTTGAAACCTTGGTTGAAAAAACAGAAGGTTTCCAGTACTGTGGTGGAGCACCAGAAGGATTGGACCATGCAAAGGACTCCCAGTACTGCAGTTGGGGCTCTGGGAGAAAGAAATGGATCACAAAAAGCATTTCAAGTCTTATGATGGTGGGGAGGTAAAGGGCGAAACAGACCATGCAGAGGGTACACATTAGCGGAGTTGGGCACTGGGACGTACCATCCAGAAGGTTCCCAGTAATACTACTAGATTGTAAGCTCTTCGGGGCAGGGTTCTCTCCTCCTGTATTACTGTCTGTATCTGTCTGTCATTTGCAATCCCTATTTAATGTACAGCGCTGCGTAATATGTTGGCGCTATATAAATCCTGTTGAATAATATTAAGTGGGTCACCAAGAAAAGGAGGACTTTATCATTACAGAGAGTTCCCAGTACTGCAGTGGGGCACCAATATAAAAAGGAGAGAACCATTGCAAAATGTTACAAGTACTGAATTGCAGCACCAAAAGGAGGAAGTCTGAACCATTGAAGAGGGTTTTTCAGTACTGTGGTGGGGCTGTGGTGGGGCACCGCGAGAATAAGGACTGCACCATCGCAGGTTCTCCTGTACTGCTTTGGGGCACCAGAGGAATAAGGACTGCTTTGTCCTCATAGCAGACAGCTCCCAGTTTTGCTGTACAGTTGCAGCTGTATATCTCATCTACCTGGTTAATAATTTGCAGATCAGCTGAATCTTCCACAGTGTTAATATGTATCATCTGCGCATTTACCAGAAGCCAAACCCTTCCTAAAAATTCTGCCTCTCAAGTAATCATAGCAAGCACATTTTTGGACAAACTACAGAAAATCCATGGGTTTATTTGTAGTGACGGTCTTTAATTTGTGCAACTGTAGCAAAGAGCTTGGCCTGAAAATGAGGATATCTATGGAAACTTTTTTTCAGTTTGCTTCACAGTGAGGGGAGACCACATTAAGGGGGCGATTTACTAAAGAAGTGACTCTGCCAGTTCAGAAAAGCTAACTTCTCTCAAAATAGGTTAATGGAAATTTTTTGCAGTGGAGTTCCTGTCTAAAAATAAAAATAAAAAGCCCAAATAAAATAAAAAAGCGCTCATTTTCACCTTCACATTCCAGATCAACAGCTAAAATGAAATACATATTTAGGAGCTGCTTCATCTGCCAAAAGATTCCATCCCTGAGATTTGAGCTCTGTGACATAGCGCAGTCCTGTCGTCTGGTAGGGGTCCCCATTTTTCTGTACGATAGTTCAGTTACACTTAAAATGGAACTAAATCTACAAAACCAAAAATTGTGAGAAGGAAAATCTTTACTGCATGCGGGACAGGCAATGTATCTTCTGTAATACCCTACGTGTTTGCAATCTTTTGCTGAATGTACACTGAGCTTTGTGTATGCAGCTCAGTGTAACATAGCTGGCTGCTAGAACTGAACAAAATCTTTCCAACATGCAAAAGTTGTGCCATTTCAGCCTGGCCAATCAAGATGGCCCAAGATCTAAACCCGTAGACCGGGTTAAGATGTTGGCATCGGTAATAAAGTGAGGAAAGATTTTCCACTTGAAAGGCTCCCCAGCCTGTGATGGCACAGGTAAAGGTAAAGCAGCAGACTGATGAGGTGAATCTTTTGTCCACTCTGTTCTCTCTTTTCCTTTCAGCATGTTCCTAGCAATGCAGCACAAGTGATTGACTACTTGTGCTGCTACTCCCTCCACTAGTATAAGCTCCACTGTACAGCGATTAAAAGAAAATTAAAGCCAAATTCAAGCATTATTAGTACTTGTATTTTGAAAAAGCATTGTAAAATTATATAAAAGCCTAATTATTTTATATATGCGGGGGTTTAGCTTTTATTTATACTATTTACTAAAGCAAAATAAAGATCAGTGTTTGTATCCAACACCTCAATGGCTACTTTAAACATAACTGCAAATTACCTATATGGGCAATGTACGCCACTCCCAAATATGACAGCCACAGATCTCCTGATTACTAATTTTTCATAATTACAGTAGACCAATCAAAGCTCTGATAGACGCTGTGTAAAATCTGATTGCCCTTTTATAAATCTGCCATTTTTGAAGTTGGATTTGGCTTTTAAAAAGGAATAAACATTCTTTATAAATATGCCGATATGATATCACAGTGGGATTTATCAATTGAGCCTAATAATGTCTACAAAATATAAAATACAACACAAAGAGAACATGGAAACACAAAACCCTCGTGTGTTTTGGGGAGTGAAGGGAGCCTCCTTTGTGGTAGTTGTCCATTGTGTTTATTTGGAGAGCTGACATGGACATTGTAGTTCACATTGTGTAGATTTCTGCTCTTGAACTTGAATCAGAAGTCAGCGGCAGAGCAGTGGGGAAGTAAAGGCTGCACAGGATATGCTGACAAAAATAATGCTGTTTGTTTTCACTTCTGGGGAAGTCGGTGTATACGTCATTTCTGAAGAATAACAAGATACTAGCAAGAACTAAATGTGTACTGTTTTTTTTTTAAAACAGTCTTATGGACGTATAATATCACTTGTCTACTTTGCTTTCATCACTGGCCTTTGCTTAGCTCTGTACTGTCCTCTCTAATCTTTCCTACTCTAGTTTAATTCCCAACAATTAAATTCTATATTTATTACTTTAATACAGTAAATAAAATCTCCAGTAATACAAGGGACTCATGCCTTTGCTTTTATTACAGTGCTCGCAGTGTTACACGTTGTGGAACACAATCCAAGCTGCACCCTTCTCCAATCAACAGGGCTGCTCCCACCGCTATGGTATGTGTGTGAGCAGCTGTCCAACTTGCTGCCATCTCAAAGTATATCAGGAATTCTGCAGAAAATAGTAATCAAGCACATTTAGTGCTGTATATGAAGCCACACTCTATTACAGTAAAAAAAACAAAGCTAGTGATGTATGCAATCATATTAATGACCTTTTTTTTACAGCATTGCTATGACCACAGTAGAGTCACGCTGCTGATGGAAGTGGGACCCTTAGGGCCCATTTAGACTGATGCTGCCTGGTGCATTGTGTCAATGTTATACCATAGCTTAACATGCTTTGGTTTGGGACCTGTATTTGAACAGGCTGGCAATGAATTAAACTTCAGTGCATGCACCTTTTGTGGACACATCAGGAATGCGGCAGCACATTGACTTTTGTGTGTGACGGGTGCCATTGCTATACATGTATTGCGTATGCCATGGCACCACAATAAAATGAATAAGCCCCCAATATCCTGACTGTAGCAAGAGTAGAGCGATATGAAGCGATGCAACCTTCTCATTTCTAGAGCAGTACCGTGCGTAGGTACAATCATCTCCTACGCCTGGCAATGATTTGGCTTACAGGTGTGCAAGCTGAAAAGGAGGATACAAAAATTAAACTTGTTTCCATGAGTGTTTTTAATTAATTCTGTGTTCTCTTGCCCTCAGCTCATGGGTGAAATGAATGAAAATGGAATCACAGGTAAAGAGAGGAGAGTGCTGGCCGTGCACCTGTTAGTATGTGATCACCTCCAGGCAGTATGAAGAGCTTCTGCCAACATGCTCCCAGCATCTGTATACACAGACTAGAGACCATAACAAACAAGCCATCAGCTCTGGTTAGGAAGGGTTTTTATGTAATGTTCTATGTTCTATGCTAGAACATTTATTTTACCATCCAAAGGAAACACATCCTAGCAGGTAAGGGATGGTGAGCAGCAAATTCAAAAGCAAAGAACTAGAGATGTTTACAAACGCCTTTAAGCCCTAGTAACACTTGAGATTAGCGGGCAGAAGGTTAAAGCAGGCATTGCCCATCTGCTATAATCTCTCCACAAAACATACTGACACCCTCAGCAAATCATGTATTATCTTCTATTTTACTCTTTCACTGCTTCTTGTCAGGTCATGTGCAGCTATTAAAATTTAAAACATTATTAGGAGCTGGCTGTCCTTTCCTGGTTTTCTGCAGCTAGCTCTCTGATGAAGCGCTAGGTCTGGTACATGGGCAGAACGAGATGCAGAGCTGATTTCGTTTTCATGTTGCCATGTCGTATCAATGTGTTCTCACGTAAAGCTGTTAGGGCAACATGAAAACAAAACACATACCATATGGAAAGATCTCTCATCTTATACAGCCTCCTGGGATATGAGGATCCCAGAAGGCTGAAGAATAAGGCTGTCACTCACCTGCACTTAGATGAGAAATGAGAAAGAGGCGGATACTAATGAAAATAAAAAGCTAAATAAAATAAGTGTAAATACCAAAAAAAGTATATATGGTTTAACCACCTGGGCGTTACACTGAGGTCTAGATTTCTGTTCCAAAAGCGTTACAGTTTTTCATGAAATTTTTTTTTTAAATTGTAGACCTGTAACTTACAGAAATATGTCTGAACAGGGTTCTAGTAGATATTATGAATATAAAAAATGTTTGAAACACACAATCATGTAAAAAAAAAAATTACTTTTAATAAAATTAAATAAAAGACACAAAAAATCAGCTTAAACAAGAATACATAAATAAATGAAAAATACTGAAAATGTGATAATTCGGTATACTGTATAGTAATATATTTTTCTAAAACACCTCCCTAGTGTCCGTCACATACCTATGGACAAAACCACATAAATATATTTTCTATTATTTTGTACTGGATTGGATGCCAATCCAATACAAAAACACACAAAAAAATACATTTTGTATTGGATTGAATACAAACTCCTGTATACACTCCAATACAAAATGAGAGTTTGATTTGTATTGGATTGGATACAGGAGTTTGTATTCAATCCAATACGAAATGTGTTTGAATGAGTTTCAGTTTGAAATTCCTGCACACACGCCGACGTCATCGTACGCGCCGACGTACACGCTACGGAGGGAGAAGAAGCCGGCTTCTTCTTCTTCCCGGAGAGGACACCTGACGCTGGAGGACGACGCTGGATGATCGCAGCGGGACCAGGTAAGTGATCGATAAACCCGAACTTTTCTCACTGTATTTTCATACAGTGAGAAAAGTTTGGGTTTATCGATAATTGTAACTTTTTGAAGCCCGTACCAAGGTCGGGCTTATCAGTCAGGTGGTTAGATGTGGGATCCCCAAAAACTGAGCAATCCAATTCTTAATACCATCCCATAAAAAGAAGAGACCTAACTAAAGCTAAAACCCTTTCAAACCATTTATGAAAATAAATTACAGAAAAGAACTCACATCTGGCTGTGGTAAAGAAGACCCAGTATTGTTTGCTTATCATTTAGGAAAATCTGGTTGTGATGAAACATGCTGGAGTTTGTAAGGTCACCTCGCCACCATTAGGAAAACCAAAGGCCACATTTGGAAGATCAGGGGAGCAGACACGGAAATCATGCTGGTGCTGCTATAACTCTAGTATGCGAGTTTTATTAGTCATGTGGGGAAGCCTTCCACTAGCTTCTGTGGAATCATTCAATTGTTGACCCTGACGGCTGTAGAATCTTGATCGCTAGCAAAGAGGCTGCAATGTCACTGGCCTTGCTGGAGAGATAGCAATCCCATATAGACTGGAGTGAACTCTCTTAAACTAGAAAATGCTAACCTTAAACAAACACAATCCTTCTTCTCCAGCACAGTTATCTAGCGCATATACAGCAGTCCCCCAACAACATTTAGCAATTTGCCATGGCAGATAATAGGTGACTTGGAACAACTGCTGTCATTTCCTATGAAGGAAGACATAACGGGGTGCTCCTGCTTGTTCTCCACTTCCATAGAACTGAACGGCACGGTCTATACTACTTTCGCTGGAAAGATTATTTCCAATTTCAAATTTGTACTTTTGCTTTAATGATCCCGACTAATCATAGCATTGAGATTGCTCAGGTGACATTAACAAACAAGCCTTTACAGGGCTGGTGCAGTGTTTCCATCCCCTGGTGCTCCCAATACTCTCACGTTGTACCCCATAGATTATGAGTTTGCTTTGAGTTGCTATGTTTTTGAAATTGGACTATTCTCAGAAAAAGGCCATCAAGGCAATGACGCACAATAGAGACAAAACAAAAGGGGGTGATTGCTGGGTTGTTTTTGCTGGCCCTAAAACTGGACATGATCATTTAGCCATATTGATGTGGTAACTGCATCCCCTTTACAACTATGCCCAGATTTGGCCGGGGCACCAGAATGTTTGGCCCCATCAACTAACTCACCTTAGGCCCTGCATTTTGTTGAGATGTCTCTGAGCTATATACAGCAGCAGACCAAACTCCATAGGGTGCAGTAAGCCCTACCCTTCCGGCATGGGGTGATTAGACATCTGTCATTGACAGTGATAGACTTAAAGGTTCAGCTCAACCGGAAGTAGATTCTGTTACAGATGTCTCTCTTGTATTAAAAAACTTTCCTGCACACAATTTTTTTTTCCTTTCAGACCACAAATAGGCTATGAAGCATCTACCAAATACTAAAATATCAGTTGTAAGTAGATTGAAAATAAAGGGGGATTTAGCTGCTAGCATGTATTGGGGCAAGAAAACAAAGAGGAAATGCTTCAGTTATTTTCTGTGCCCTCACGTCATATTAAAATCAGCAGAAATATGTAGTGTTTGATCTGGAGAGTGGAGGTGATTCTTCCTGTTTCATTCAGGAAATTCACTTCACTACGTTCACTACTGTTCATACTTAAAGTGAATCTGTGCTAGGCCTGTGCAAGGCAAAGAAACAGGTTCCCTTTCAGGCCAGTTTTATGGTACAGATACAGATTTGTTGGCCTCAGTGAAGATTTTTTACACTATGACCAAAGTCAGTAAGTTGGGCCAAAGTGGGAATCGGCTAGTACAGGGGACTACTGGGGCAGGAAGGGCAGCTGGCTGGTAAAGCTGACTACTGGGGCAAAAAGGGCAGTCAGCCGGTACAGCTGACTACTGGGGCAGGAAGGGCAGTCGGTGGGTAGAGCTGACTACTGAGGCATGAAGGGCAGTCGGCCGCTACAGCTGACTACTGAGGCACGAAGGGCAGTCGGCCGCTACAGCTGACTACTGAAGCACGAAGAGCAGTCGGCCACTACAGCTGACTACTGGGGCGAAAAGGGGACTCAGCCGGTACAGCTGACTACTGGGACAGGAAGGGCAGTTGGCTGATACAGCTGACTACTGGGGCATAAAAGGGAGTCGGCTGGTACAGCTGACTACTGGGACAGGAAGGGCAGTTGGCCGGTACAGATGATTACTGTGACAGGAAGGGCAGTCGGCTGGTACAGCTGACTACTGGGACAGCAAGGGGATTAGGCCGGTACAGCTGATTACTGGGGCAGCAAGGGGAGTCGGGATGGTGCAGCTGACTACTGGGACAGGAAGGGCAGTCGGCCGGTACAGCTGATTACTGTGACAGGAAGGGCAGTTAGCCGGTACAGCTGATTACTGGGGCAGCAAGGGGATTAGGCCGGTACTGCTGATTACAGTGACAGGAAGGGCAGTCGGCTGGTACAGCTGACTACTGGGGCAGCAAGGGGATTAGGCCGGTACAGCTGATTACTGGGGCAGCAAGGGGAGTCGGGATGGTGCAGCAGACTACTGGGACAGGAAGGGCAGTCAGCCGGTACAGCTGATTACTGGGGCAGCAAGGGGATTAGGCCGGTACTGCTGATTACAGTGACAGGAAGGGCAGTCGGCCGGTACAGCTGACTACTGGGGCAGCAAGGGGATTAGGCCGGTGCAGCTGATTACTGGGGCAGCAAGGGGAGTCGGCCGGTACAGCTGATTACTGGGGCAGCAAGGGGAGTCGGGACGGTGCAGCTGAAGGGGAGTCAGTCGGCCAAGACAAGGTGGGGCCTAGCAACAGGAGATTGGGACTATTACTGTATGTGGGAGAATGAAGTTAAACCTTGTGTAGTGAGCAAATTATTTATATTTATTTTTAAGATTTTTCAGGCAAGGGACCCTCTGGAGCAAAGGACCCATGTACCTACAACACCCTTACTGTTCATTTACCTTTGCCCTTTGTAAATCTTTCAAAGGGATAAGGACTTCTCCAATCACCAAGCACCAATACTGTCATGTGGCTGGAAGCAGAGGGAGTCACATGCTCTACCATACCTGCAAATATTTCCTACTTTGCTTTCCAGGGATAAGTGGCAGAGCAACATAGAAGAGTTGCATTAAAGGCCCGGAGCTGTATATGGGGATGCAATGACTGTATCCAATATAATCCATTCTTTTTTTGTTTTGTTTTAATTTTTTTAATGTTAATTTTTTTAATGTTTTACCAAGCAGTAACAATTTAAAAAATGTTACCTAACCTTGAGCATCATTTTTAGTGTTAATGTCCGTATAAAAGTCCATATCCATCTACAGCAACCTTTTCTATAGATTGACCACACCAACGTGTATTTTCACTATAAAATAAACTGTGTTGTCACCCTGTTACGGGAAGTGGAAGAATACTAAAGGCAGGATCATATTTGTAATCTGTATTGCTGAGTGTGTGAGCATTTAATAAGGGAATATCCTTGTAAGCTTTGGCAATTTTTGCAGTTTTCAGGTTCAGTAAATTGTACCAATGGAGGAGTGTGGATAAGTTTGGAGATGCATATAATTATTCTAAGATTTAAACAGCAGCTTCAAATAAATAAAAAGTCCTTTTCATCTTTTATAGGATCTTACAAAAATAACCAAATGAGCCAAATTGGGCAAAGCTATGTACCTACTCTTAAAGGACCAATGCACCCAAAAAGTTTTGCACACCTGCTAATGCCTTTATGAGTGCCCACCCCCCTCCCTGATCTTCCAGCTATTTTTTCCTTTTAGTTTATATTGTAAAGAATATAACAAGAGATGCAGAAACACCCTAACATGGGCGGGAATAAGAAACCGGTGGCAGATTTCACCCATCTCCTAGATGGCCCTTTTAGTACGATGACATCAACGGGCACTCAGCAAGTGCTAGGAGACTTCAGGATAAACTCAACAAATGCTAACAAAATGCCAGCTGAATTTGTGCCGGATGATCCTCAATATCCTTCCAGCAAATATATTAGGCAAAAATTAAAAATTGCCCTTGTGTGCTGAGCCTTCCTTAGATCAAAGGGACGCTCTGGCCATGTGACATGAATGAGAATAAATCGTTTGGACAAACGGCTAAAATTATTTCATGACTAAACAACAGAGAAATACAAACAGCCTTTGTTTTGTATAGATATTTTTTATAGTACAATCAGCCAATCAGAAGCTGAAGATGACTGCTTGTGTGATGCTGCCATCGTGTGGTTAGAATGCGGTAATGGCGCTGAGGATAACCTCATGGTAGCAATAAGAAAATGTATTATTTATTAATATTATTATTATTATTATTAATATTATTAAAAAGGATTAATATAGCACCAACATATTATGCAGCGCTGTACATTAAAGAGGGGTTGCAAATGACAGGTGACTACAGACAGTGACACTTGAGGAGAGGACCCTGCCCTGAAGAGCTTACAGTCTAAGAAGTGGGGGAAGTAACACACAATAGGAGGAGAGATATGTAGTGGTGGGAAGTAGTGACGGTTTAAAGACAGAAGAGGAGCAGGAAAGTTTTAAAAAATGGGTTTCGAGGGCTCTTTTTAATGAGCAGAAAGTAGTAAGTAGCAGCAGAGGACGAGGAAGACGATTCCAGAGAGTTGGGGCAGCTCTAGAAAAGTCTTGGAGCTGTGCGTGTGATGAGGTAATGAGTGAGGAAGTCAGATGATTTATAATTAAAGAATAACAACACTCACATATTCTCAGCTTTTGTGTTATAGATGCTCATCTTCTTGAATGGAGGAGGCAGGAGCACCGACATGGACTGTAACAAAGCAGATCCTGCAAAAGAGGAAAACTTTTAATAATTAAAACTGAACTACAAAATATATTCCATTATGGTTACAAAGGATATATTTTTGTTTTTATGTGAATTATATGTCTTTGCAAACCCAGGTATTACCATATAAAAGAAAATGTGACCTCATAAGGGTCGAGAGAGCAGAGGTGGGGCAAGGGCCAAGCATGGCCACCTATATCCAGGACTAGATTTGGTTTTGTAGAGGAACTTCTCATGAAAATATCACAGTGAGTCTATATCAGTGTTTCTAAACCTTTTTAACTTGGGGGAACCCTGGAAATACCTTTCAGATCTTAGGGAACCCCGACTATAATTCCTATAGATCACAGTATATTAGTGTGGGGGTCAGTGGGAAGAATTCCTCTTACATTGCTGGCCAGTGGGAAGAATGTCACGCTTACAGATAGCCATATAGATCATTGGTGTCACTTAAACTGACCTGAGAGGTGTAGACTGCTAAAGGAACCCCCAGCAACCTATGGAAGAACCCTGGTCTAGAGAATTGGGGATTCCAATGCCGGATTGGTTTGCATGCAATGATGATTAAAAGAACTGAAATCCAATGAAAGAGGCGGAGCCAAGGACAGGCAGGCTGGGGTGGGAGGAGCTAGATGAGGCTGGAGGTCTTCCAGCCTGAAAATGAGGCAGGCTTGGATTTGCTGCAGCTTCGTATGCACATTGTGCGACACTCACAGAATGCAATTTTAGTCCAGAAGAGGACAGACAACACTGAAGGTGAGGGTGGCTTTTATTGGTTATTGTATATGTGAGACAAGATGGGGGTTTGTGCAAATTTTGGTAGCACAATGCTATGATTTGTGATACGTTCTTTACGTTAATCTTAAAGCAAATCACATGACGCTGTGTATCGTGTAGTCGATTTAAAAATGCATAAAGAAATTGTGCTTTAATCCACCCATGCATGTAATTTATTATTAAACAGGAGTGATATAGCGGCAACATATTACACAGCGCTGTACATTAAGCCTCTGGACTTTACATAGGGGCATGCTGGCAATGTTTACAATACTTCCTGTCACCCTGGCAACCACTTCTCACCCATTTCCTGGTTACACTGGGACAGGAAGTAAGGTAAAAGTCTCCCCAGCAAGCTTATAGAGAATTGCCAGCCTGATATAAAATTTTAACCCTTTTTTTTTCAATAATTAGGAATAAAAACATGGCTGGAGGTAAACTTGAAATATTTGAAGGTGATATTTGTCTTTGTAGGCTAAACATACTCGATACAACTCCTTAGCACATTGTCAGCTCTTTTTGGCCCTTTCTGGTCTCATTACCGGTGATGTGAGAGCGGCACACGGGCACCATGCCAGCCTGAATGAAGCTTTTACCACACCATCACCCTTTCTCTGGGTGACCGACCAGCCTGCACCGCCTTCTGCCCTCCAGCCAATCATCGCTGAGACTTGTTTGATTGACGTCTGTATGGACGTATTGCTATTAGGCCTGTGCTAGGGCGGGAAAGTGCGGACGCTCAATTAGGCGAATAGGACGCGGGGGCTGTGAGGTGCCTGGGCTAGGCATTGATGATTGGCAGAGAGGGAGGGTCGCGTGACGTACTTCACCCGGCGCAGGGTGTGAAGGGGCGTGTCCTGGCGGTGATGATTGACAGCTGAGGTCAGGCACCTGACGGAAATGCTGTCTGAGATGGTAAAATGGCGGGAGAGGGCAATGGAGGAGGGTGAGGGGGGAGAGGTGTTTTACATTGTGTAATAGGTTATGTGTGTAGGAATGGTACATTGTGGGAGCTCAGCTCCTTACCTGGCTGCAGACAGGATGGAATTTACACCTTACCTGGCAGGTGATTTATATAGAGATGATTCGTATATGTATTGAGGCCTGACAGGGCTTTCTTATATTACTATACCTGTAATGAGACATGACAGGTCCTCTTTATACTCCAATACATGTAATGAGACATGATAGGTCCTCTTTATACTCCAATACATGTAATGAGACATGACAGGTCCTCTTTATATCCACATACATGTAATAAGTCATGACAGGTCCTCTTTATACCCATGTACATGTAAATAGACATGACAGGTCCTGTTTATATCCACATAGGTGTAATGAGACATGACAGGTCCTCTTTATATCCACATAGTAATGAGACATGACAGGTCCTCTTTATATCCACATACACGTAATGAGACATGACAGGTCCTTTCAGCTCTCCGTCTGTACAATTATAATGCCTGAATTAGATTGTAGGTTTGTAATAGGCAGATACATACCTTTACCTGGAGGTAACAGTGTGGTGCCTAGGGGCAACTCTAGCAATTGCAAGTCCTTTTGTCCTATACTGTTGCCCCTGGTGCCCATTGCAGACCCTGTGGCCTTACAATGATGTCCTAGGTGCCCATTGAAGGTCCTGTGGTCTTACAATGATATCTCAGGTGCCCATTGCTGGTCTTGAGGTCTTACAATGATATCCCAGGTGCCCATTGCTGGTCTTGAGGTCTTACAATGATGTCTCAGGTACCCATTGAAGGTCCTGTGGTCCTACAATGATGCCCTAGGTTCTCATTGCAGGCCCCGGTGTCTGATAATGATATCCTTGTACACGCTCTTATCATCTCCCGTCTGGACTACTGTAACCTCCTCCTCTCTGGTATTCACTAACCCGACTCTCTCCTCTACAATCTATTATAAATGCTGCAGCCGGACTCATCCATCTTTCCCTCCGCTCCTCTTCCGCTACATCTCTTTGTAGTTCTCTCCATTGGCTTCCTTTTCACCTTAGAATCAAATTTAGGCTCCTGTGCTTTGCCTTACAATGATGTCCCAGGTGCCCATTGAAGGTCCTGTGGTCTTACAATGATATCCCAGGTGCCCATTGCTGGTCTTGTGGTCTTACAATGATGTCCTAGGTGCCCATTGAAGGTCCTGTGGTCCTACAATGATGCCCTAGGTTCTCATTGCAGGCCCCGGTGTCTGATAATGATATCCCAGGTGTCCATTGCAGGTCCTGTGGTCTTACAATGATGTCCCAAGTGCCCGTTGCAGGTCTTGTGGTCTTAAAATGCGGTCCCAGGTACCCACTGAAGGTCCTGTGATCTTACAATGATGTCCCAGGTGCCCGTTGCAGGTCTTGTGGTCTTAAAATGAGGTCCCAGGTGCCCACTGAAGGTCCTGTGATCTTACAATGATGTCCCAGGTGCCCATTGCAGCTCCCATGGTCTTATAATGATGTCCCAAGTACCCATTGAAGGTCCTGTGGTCTTATAATGATGTCCCAGGTGCCCATTGCAGCTCCCATGGTCTTACAATGATGTCCCAAGTACCCATTGAAGGTCCTGTGGTCTTACAATGATATCCCAGATGCCCATTGCAGGTCCTGTGGTCCTACAATAATGCCCCAGGTTCTCATTACAGGTCTGAAGGTCCTGTGGTCTTACAATGATGTCCCAGGTGCCCATTGCAGCTCTCATGGTCTTACAATGATGTCCCAGGTGCCCATTGAAGGTCCTGTGGTCTTACAATGATATCCCAGGTGCCCATTGCTGGTCTTGTGGTCTTACAATGATGTCCCAGGTGCCCATTGAAGGTCCTGTGGTCTTACAATGATATCCCAGATGCCCATTGCAGGTCCTGTGGTCCTACAATAATGCCCCAGGTTCTCATTACAGGTCCCTGTGTCTTTTGGTCTTACAATGATGTCCCAGGTGCCCATTGCAGGTCATGTGGTCTTAAAATTATGTCCCAGGTGCCCATTGAAGGTCCTGTCATCTAACAATGATGCCCCAGGTGCCCATTGCTGGTCCTGTGGTCGTACAATGATGTCCTCTTTGCCAATTGCAGCTCTCATGGTCTTACAATGATGTCCCAGGTGCCCATTGCTGGTCCTGTGGTCTTACAATGATCTCCCAGGTGCCCATTGAAGGTCCTGTGGTCCTAAAATGATGCTCCTGGTGCCCATTGCAGGTCCTGTGGTCTTACAATGATGCCCCAGATACCCATTGCAGGTCTTGAGGTCCCTCAATGATGTCCCAGGTGCCCATTTCAGGTCTTTTGGTCTTACAATGATGTCCCAGGTACCCATTTCAGGTCTTTTGGTCCTACAATGATGTCTCAGGTGCCCTCTGCAGGTCCCGTGCTCTCACAATGTTACCCCAGGTGTCCATTGCAGGCCCTGTGGTCTTACAATGATGTCTCAGGTGCCCATTGCAGGTCCTGTGGTCTTACAATGGTATCCCAGCTGCTCATTGCAGGTCCTGGGGTCTTACAATAATATTCCAGGTGCCAGTTGCAGGTACCGTGGTCTAACAATGATGCCCAAGGTTCTCATTGCAGGTCCCATTGTCTAATAATGACATTCCAGGTCCCCATTGCTGGTTCTGTGGTCTTACAATGATGCCCCAGATACCCATTGCAGGTCTTGTGGTCCCTCAATGATGTCCCAGGTGCCCATTTCAGGTCCTGTGCTCTCACAATGATGTCCCAGGTGTCCATTGCAGGTCCTGTGGATTTCCCAGGTGAAGGTCCTATAGTCTTAAATTTGATCCCAGATGCCCGTTTCCAGTACAGTCGTCTTGCATTGACGTCCCAGGTGCCAATTGCGGGTCCTGTTGGCGTACATTGATATCCCGAGTTCATATTGCCTGTCGTCTTATCTTGTAATGAAACATTTTCTGTTAGTGGTCAAATAATAATAATAATAATGTTCTATCTAGTTTGTTGTCCTTCAAGCATGTGAAGAGAAGTCATTTATAGCTCATAGACAGATGGGGTTACTGGCATTACTTTTCCCTAATATTCACCATCCTATACCCTAGTTCCTCTGAGCCCAGGCTGTCACGTTTCAAACCTCAGAAAGGAGAAACTAAGGAGCATGTCAAATTAAGGAGTAGGAAGTCCTGATTTCTCCATATAAAAATAATTGTAGGAATATCTCTGGAAGCATTACCAGAACCATCACCAGAAGAGAGGATTAGGTTCTAATACATATATATTAGAAATGTGGGTTTTGTCTTTAGAGGGGTCACTTGCAGAAAAAGGTGAAGCACATGATTCCCACTAGAGGGGTCACCAGCAGGAGGAAGGAAGTCCTGATTCCTCTATATAGATAGAATTGTGGGGTCACCATCACTAGAGGGGTCACCAGAAGGAGGTCCTGATTCCTTTATATATATAGAATTGTGGGGTCACCATCACTAGAGGGGTCACCAGCAGGAAGAAGGAGGTCCTGATTCCTCTATATAGATAGAATTGTGGGGTCACCATCACTAGAGGGGTCACCAGCAGGAAGAAGGAGGTCCTGATTCCTCTATATAGATAGAATTGTAGGGTCACTATCACTAGAGGGGTCACCAGCAGGAAGAAGGAGGTCCTGATTCCTCTATATAGATAGAATTGCGGGGTCACCATCACTAGAGAGGGTCACTGGCTGGAGGGAGGATGTCCTGATTCCCCTATATAGATAGAATTGTGGGGTCACTATCACTGGAGGGGTCACTGGCTGGAGGAAGGAAGTCCTGATTCCTTTATATATAGATAGAATTGTGGGGTCACCATCACTAGAGGGGTCACCAGAAGGAGGTCCTGATTCCTCTATATAGATAGAATTGTGGGGTCACCATCACTAGAGGGGTCACCAGCAGGAGGGAGGAGCTCCTGATTCCTCTATCACCAGCAGGAGGAAGGAGGTCCTGATTCCCCTATATAGATAGAATTATGGGGTCACCATCACTAGAGGGGTCACCAGCAGGAGGAAGGAGGTCCTGATTCCCCTATATAGATAGAATTGTGGGATCACCATCAATAGTGGGGCCACCAGCAGGAGGAAGGAGGTCCTGATTCCCCTATATAGATAGACATGTGTGGGACAAACATATATCTATATTTGCACAAAATGGCCATCTATTCATTGTTCATTTCTAAACCTATTGATGGATATTTCCATTGCTGGTCACGTTCTATTTCTAGGACAGTAAAGCTGAGCTTGCTTCGCTTCACTGACATTGACAATATTGTCTTTGAACCTCCATTGTCTTCCAAACCTGAGTTCAAAATACAGAAATACATAAGCAAATCCATAGTAGCAGGCTGAGGAACGGAGTTGTAAATCTGGACCTATCTGTCCCCATAAAGTGTCATGATTTTAAAGTTCTACTTTTCAGGATTGGTTGAGATCTGCTTGTTGATTATTTGGATTGGTGTTCACCAGTACAAGTAACCTCTGCTGATTTTAACCTGCCCGGTGTTTACAAAATATATATTTTCATATTGAAGTGAATGGTTGCTGTAATTGACTCTTGCAATGTTGGTACATCTCTAGCCAGCAGAGGGCAGAATTGTAATTTTATTTTTGTGTTGAGGCCTTAGGCTTTGGTTGGTTGCACACAAGGTATGAGTCTATGAGGACAAAGAAGAAAATATATATTTCCTACTAGAATTAAACATTTGTGAACCCCCTTTTTTTTCGTTTTACATCCTGAGACTTTGTCGGCCTCACAAAGTAATCGTTCATGTGCAACAAATCCATCGGTTACAGTATTTGCAGCAAAGGTTTCTCACAAGATCTTTGGAATGTGACGTGTGCTCTTCTACTCCTAGACTTTCACACCAATTAGAAAAAATCCAAAAAGTCAGGGTTGGCTTTTGATTTTCAGTATTGTGAATGCAGACTGGTATTTTTTTTTTTTTTAAAAGCTGCACTGTTGTTACTTTAAAGCCTTTCTGATAGTCTCACACATTTGTGCAGGCTCCTTCTACACTTAAATCACTTAAAATGTGCATCAGAAGCTGCAGCAAGTCAGAACTTTACCAGCTAGAGAATGTCTCTAGCCCTTTCCTAATCAGTCCGACTGTGGCCCATCCCATTTATATATTGATTTTCATTCGTATCAATCAATTTGCATTACCTAGGTCAGCTTGCATGGCATCCAGCATTTTGAAATGTGTGTAGCCCCTCCCACTTTACCATGCAGGCCCCTCCCTCCCAGAATGATGGCATTGCATAGCAATGATAAGCGCAGAGACCCAGTAATGACATATAATGACAAAAATAGAAAAAGGAACTTGCATAAATCTTGATTTTCATATTTAGTTTGCCTTTATAAGCCATTAAAATCCAAATTGTACAATTTTCTGGTTTTACACTTTACAACGTATGCCGAACAATATTTTGTGGATTGCAACTGCACAATCCGGTTGAGCAAGGTTTTGTTACCTGTGTGTCCAGATTAAGAAGATGGAGCGCTAACAAAAACAATAGGTCTTAGGTATTTACCTCTCCTCAGTTACCCCATGCCACCAATACCAACCACTCTCCTCCCCATGACTGCAAATCTGCACCCAAAAGGTCATTTCTGCAAACCAGGCATATATTTGCTGCTGGAAACCAGGAAACGCTTAAACAATAAACAGGTTACCGGTTTTATTTCCAAATAAATAAATTCTATTCACATTTATTTTGGGAGTGCAAGCATGGATGCAAATTGCAAACATTAAGTCTCTTTATTTTACCAGCATGTGCCTGAATCCTACTGTATGTGGTGTAATTAAAGCAAGCGCAGACTAATATTTACATAAGAATACCTAGGACAACAATTGGGGCAGAAGAGCCTCTTCCCTCTTTTGTTTTAAGGCTGCACCATAAGCAAGGCCTTCCTTCACAGAGAGCAGGAGACGTGGGGTTAATGCTTTGCAATTTGCAGCTTGCCAGAGCGGAAGCTTCAGGTTTTTTTTTCTCTCTCCCTCTCTCTCTCTGTCTGTCTCTCTCTCTGTTGCTTTAAGGACAGTTTCACTCAGCCTTGGAGGATGGGGGAATAAAAGGTTTGTGGAACAGGGCTGGCATTTCTAAATTCTGCTCATGGGTCAAGGCTTTTCCTGTGTTATATTCCTAATAATAATGCCATTCATGCTGCTGCCTCCTTACACATGTGTTTGCTGCTCCAGGCTGCCTAGAAATTGTATACACAGGTTTGAATGTCTTGTTATTTTGTTGCTATTTCTGTTGATTACAATGTTACTTTTGTATTTGTCATCTCATGGAAAGTGACACATTTGTATTTTGTATTACACAAACAATCCTGTGTTGTGTGACTACACATGTAGAGTGACATTTTCACCGCCTTGCTTTTAATATACCATGGGTGAGAAAGGCCTAACTCTTAGCCTGTCTTTTTTTTTTCAGTGCACAGGATGGCTCCTGCCTGCTAAGTGCTGTACAAAGCTAATCTCTCAGGAAG
This sequence comes from Pyxicephalus adspersus, assembly GCF_032062135.1. NCBI lineage: Eukaryota > Metazoa > Chordata > Amphibia > Anura > Pyxicephalidae > Pyxicephalus > Pyxicephalus adspersus. Next base: position 1,826,713 of record NC_092863.1, read on the forward strand.
TGCTTCAGCCAATGGCCTCCAGCATTACATCCGGATCCCAGAAAGCAACCAATCCTGCCTCGGCTTGTATCAGAGGATCCTGATCATCAGGCTCGGGTGCCAAGCCCTTTCTGTCTGAGAACTGAGAGACTGTCCTCCATGTTTTATAAGTAGTGACATAACACTGTTGTTAACAATGCATCCACAGAGGTAAGCCATACTTTTTTTTTTTTGTTAAGTTTATATCCATCTTTTGGACATACAAATTGTGCTTTTGCAGATTGTATCTCCATGACCTAGCGCACAAAAAAAAAAAGAAAAAAGCTCCCCAATGAGCAAGTGTTTGAAATTTGGGGGATCACATGGTTGGGTGCCATTAGCCACTGCTGGTGGAATGTGAACCTAAAAGGTGCAGAGAAGGGCACTCTTGCTCCTTTGCTTAGCCTTTTTTTTTTTCTAAGAGTGGAGGGGTTGTGCTCAAGGCCTCCCCCTTCACAAGGAGTATCTTTGCATTATTGTCTGTGTCACATGCTGCTGTGGGGAACATGGAGACTTACACAAACCAAGCATTGAATCAAGCAAAGGAATCTGGCAAAATCAGCTACAGGCAACTTTACCTTCCCCGCCACTAGAAGACAAGAGACACATAAATACAGGAATAGCACTTTCACCCCCACGGCTGCTGCAGGAACTCCACCACCACCAATGCCTGGCAGACATTTTGGGGCCTAGCTTGCATCTGTGGATTGCTAAAGCACTTTTCTCGGTTTTTTAAACGCCGCACATTGCAGACTCGCGCGGTCTACGGTTATCTTTTTTTTACCTTTTTTACTTTTATTCTGTTTTTGTGCTACTATACGTATTATTTTTCTGTACTCGGATCTATGCTTCACAGTGGCCCCGAACACAAGTAATATGGATGTCAAACAGTAAGTAGATAATATGACACTTAAATTAGCATGTACAATCTTTATTGTTTTTGTTTCAGAATGATTGTTTTATTTATGTGTGTTATGTTCAATGGTGGTGTTATTTAGAATCCTTCTTTGCTTTTATTAGACAATATCACTTAAAGGCTGTAGGCCTCTCTCAGACCACACAAAGGGTTAAACCAACATTTTTTATAGAAGTTTGCCTTTATGTTCACTTAACAGAAAGCACAAGGTAAGTTCGGAGTATTTTAGGTGCCTGTATGGGAAGGTGGACTTTTTTTTTTTATTAATATTTTCATTTTAACGTAGACAGTTAACCCCCCAGTGACTGTGTTCCCTGTGCATACGTGTTGCCTGTGCTGCCTAATTGATCTGCGTGTTGAGCTTTGACTTAACTTCCTGCCGTTTGCAAAAAAGTGAGGAACATTATTCTATTTTTATTTTGTGATCTCATGGCAGGATTTGTGTTTGTTTCTTTTAGACCTCTTTTCTGTAGTGCGGTGACATCAGAAGCTCCCCTGCAACGGTCTCTCCAAGCTTGCAGTATATAGAAAGGATGTGGTTTGCCTTCTTTTTGGCATTCTCAGATTTTTATCAGTGGGTTTAATTTTAGCTGCCGGTTTGTAAATGGAGGCTGACGCTTCTCCGCAGCTGGATTGAACAGTTTTTCGGATAAAAGCTATTAATGGCATGCCATTAACCCTCTCCAGTCCCCTCCCCCACCTTCCTCCCTGTCACAGGCTTCCCTGGGGGTAAACGGAGGCCCATTGTATTAGCTGTGATTGGTAAACAACTAATTTTTTTTAATGTTTTGCCTTTCCAGGAAGATTGTGTGACTCAGCATACACATAAGGTCTTTGCTTCTACTGCAATGTACACGTAGGCTGCAGTAAAATAGGCCTGAACAGTGTTCCTGGAAATGGCAAGTGTACAAAATGGATGCCACAGTCCTCATCCATCTTGTTAAGGGAGCTTTCTAGCCTTTCTGCTTTAAATACTTCCTGTTTATTAAGTCTGGTAGGACTTGAGGAGCAGTATCTTTTCAGGTTCTTGCAGTCTAATTAGCAAAAAGAGGTTTGATTACTCATAAATAATCAGTTCCTTCGGCATTGTCATACCAGACTATGCAAAAGGTCAAAGGCTTAGTCCCTGGTATTGCCTGTGGTCTTCCTGCACTATGAGCCCTTCTCATACTGATATATCAGGACTTGTTCTGCACTCTCTCTTTTTGGAGGCAGCCATCTTGGTAGTGGTGCCATCTTTGCTTTTTCATGCCTGATAACTTATGATATGATTAATAGTAGGTGATAGCGGTGAAGCAAGCGCAGACCCACAGAATGAAAGAAGCAGAAGCAAGGAACTTTTTGCACTGCAGATCTTCAGGTTCAGCTTCCTCTCCAGCAAGGAGAACAGCCAGCAGAACAGTAGTGACATCACCAAATATCAGCTTGCAAGAGGCCGCAGTGCCTTAGAGGATCTCACATTACATATTTACAGCAATGAAGCCTAAAGCAGACCCTTTGTCCTCCTGAGAAATAGCAGGGCACTTCCTATGCATATTCCTTCCATGTTTTTCCATCTGCTTTGGTGGGGGGTGGGGAACCTTCAGTAGAGCAGACCTTCCAATTGCAAGGAAAATCTGCCCTAAAACACATTTTCTGGATATTTTCGGGTCAGTCCAACTCCTCATTTCCTTTTTATGACCACAAAAATTCACTTTCCCATTCTTTTTTTTACCTGTATATTATTAGAGTAGCATGACTGTGAAGAAATAGTTTTGGTGCATGCAGAGGGGCTGGCCCTAGTTGGACATTCTTAGCTTCTTGGTTAACAAGCAACTCCCAACTACTGGACTTTTAATGACCCATCATAGACCATTGCTATGTTTGTTTGTTTTTTAATAAAATCCATCTTACTGATTTATTTTTCATTCTTTATTTATGATTCTGATCCCATACACCCTCTTTGCAGCCACCACCTATCTACAAGCACCCAGTCAATGGCTGCATGGCATTTCTAAGGGTGGGTTTCTATTAGCCGAGTGGGCCTTTTTTGGGTAATGTATGGTAGTATGGCTACTCGTAGTCACCTTTGGAAACCCATATGACAAGGTGACCATGCAGAGGCACCACTGAGAAATGCAGGCAAAGCATAGAGTAACCTCTAAATGTTCCTCTAAAATCCCTAAATTATCGCCTTCATTAATGGATCTCTGATTAGTTTAATAAAGCCTTCAGATTCAGTACTTTTTAAAGATTGCATGATGTTTTTTAATGAAAGGGTTTAGGTCTACTTTACACTCATAATGATCCAACCCATTGTCCTTGATTTCTTAAAGTTCTCCAAAGCTGGAGATAATACACTTTCATCAGTGAAGCTGGGTAATCCAGCAAACCTGGAATGGATTTCCTAAAAGTTGTTAGCTATTTGTTAGCAAATGTTTTCAATCCTGGACCAGATCCATTCCCGGTTTCCTGGATCACCCAGCTTCACTGATGAAAGTGTATTCTCTCCAGCTTTGGAGAACTTTCATAAATCAGGGTCATAGTGTCATCAGGCAAAGTGCTTGGGTGTCAGTGGGTTTGTTTGATTACTAAAACTTTATTTAATATTCTGGGGTGTTAGCCATATTGTCGGCTCATTTTAGAAGAGGGGACAGTATGCAGCAAATATTGCATACTACATCTCAATTTGTGCAGATTATATGAGCAGTTCTAAACTGTGCTGGCAGCAAAATCTGCAAAAAGTAAATAATATGCCACCAACAGCCTTGTTCAATAATAGAAACCTGTAGGCTTGCCAAACTTTAAAAGTTAGCCTTGGGTGCATTAAAGTACAAAAGTCTTTTGTACACCAGTCTCAATACGTGCCACATCCTGATACTGTGTGATGCACAAGTCTCTAAAACGTTAAAAGTAAACACAATATTTCCTCTACCTGCTCTTACTAAGCCAAAATCCTTCTTCCATTTGTGTCTCACATGCTCCTCCCCCTCTGTCACTGCAGATCACAGTGGGAGGGGGCAGGGACTGGGACAGTGCTGAAATGGGTGTGGCCAGGTGCTGATTGACAAGCTATAGGCCAACAATGCTGATACACCCCCCCTACAATGTCTTCACATCCCACTAAGGAACAATTTACATAAGAGTGACAACTCTGCTCCAAATTCAGGAGCAGTGCAGCATCAATGCCCCACTGTCACAGGAATGTAGGTGGGCTTCACTAGCAGGATTATCAGACATCAGGGGGACTGTAAGTGTAGGTGTACATATTACGAAATTTTCTGGCCCTATTTTAATGGAAACCACAGTTCTTTTTAAACAGACAGGCGTCGTCTTGCTTTATCAGTTAGAAAGCCTCTTAGAATCCCCAGAACCCGAGATAATTGTGCTCTGGTTGATAACCAGTTAACATGAACCCAAGAATCCACCACCTGATTTGCTGCTAGATGCAGCCTGCAGCCCCTTTGGCCCTAAAGGAGATGGGCCAATTATCAATCAAAAAACTGTGTGGGCCATAAGCCATGTCTTAGGGTATCCCCAGGTGCTGTAAAGATGATCTGAGCTGCTAAATAGGCACCAGAGTCACTTTTACAAGTAATGACCACATTGTTTATTGAACCTCGCACTGCCCATGTGCAGGGATTTGATTGGGTCCCACTGCAGGAGAGGAAGGGAAGATGGCAGCCCTCCCTTTAGCGATTCATCTATTCTGTGGGTACTCATATGCATCAGCCGAGGCTTTAGTAAGGTAAGGCTTCTTCATGTGACCCTAGGAACATAATAAAGGCCCAGAATAAAGTTTCTTAAATACTCTTCAATTCATGTTTGCTTTGAGTACAGCAACCTGGCACAGACATTTAGATTCTGGTTAGTGGTTAGCATGCTAGCCTTTGCAGCACTGGGTCCAGGTTTGAATCTCGGCCCGGATACTACTATCTGCATGGAGTTTGCATGTTCAAAGGTTTCCTCCCACATTCCAAAAACATACCGTTAGTTTAATTGGCTTCCCCCCAAAATTGACCTTAGACTGTATTAAAGACATATGACTATGGTAGGGACATTAGATTGTGAGCTCCTTTAAAGGAACAGTTAGTGACATGACTATGGATTTTGTACAGCGCTGCGTAATATGTTGGCACTATATGAATACCCTATAATAATAATAATAATTTAAGATACTTAGGAATTCAACTCTCTGCCCTGATTCATTTTCTAACACTGGCCATTGTATCCAGTCATTCATCTACTTGTGTTGATGAGACAAGGAAAAGATCTTTCTCTGTTCGTATAAATTTATTTGCCGTTAAATCGTCTTGCTGCTGGCCCAGCATTATCCTCGTACATATGCTAGATTTTTCCTGATCATTGTGTTTGAAAATCTAGTGTTTGTTCATCATTCTTTCAATGTAGTTAGCGTTCGGCCATGCGGCTCGGGACCACTTTAGTTTACTATGTGGAGGAAGTAGCAGGAAGTCTTCTGCTTGCTCACCTTTCTCTGTAGAACAGAACAATTGTCTATACAACATTTATTTGTTTTTAATTTTACCAATTATTTGCAGCAACAGTCTATGCAAGGCTCTATCACAGGCCCTAAGGGTTAACCTAGCCCTGTTGGAATCTTGCAGCTTCCTCCACACTGACACACAATGGACCTTTCCCTTATAAAGCTTTAGGAAATATTAAAGCTTGGATAAGGGCTCTCCAGGCCAAGCTCATTTACCAAACCCTGTTTCTGACACACAAACAGGCCGAGTAAAAAATGTCTGCATTGCACCAAGACGTCAGAGGAAGCAAGAGAGAGAAAAAAAACCCTTCAAATTCCAGTCCTTTATAAACCAATCAAGTGTCCTGAATCACTGCTACACCAATGACAAGCCAGATCTACTGAACTGCTGACATTGGAGAAAGCAGAAAGGCGTTCTGGAACGTTCTTCATGTCCCTGTCATGTGAATGTGTGTTTCACTGCCAGCCAAAGCTGGTTTTCTAAGAGGGGAATTTGTGGAGGCGGAAGATTATTAATGCATGTGAGTGGATCGCTGCATGTTAAGTTTTCTTCATACATCATACGAAATTATAATTCATTTACATTATAGCAACCGCCTACTCGTTTAGTCTTCACATGTGTGTAAATGATGTGTTTTGCTGCTGCTAGAAGCCTAACTGGGACAAGATTGTCACACATTTTGTAAAGCAACAAAATAATGCTTTTCTAGTTAGCAAATGCTAGCGGAGGTACCGAAATGCTATTTGAAACCGGTGGCCTTATATTCTATGCTGCTAATAAAACAAAGATGAGTCAAGGTAAAGAGGACCTGTCAATAACTTTATAAGGTTATTTTAGGTCTGATCTATGGCAGAGATAAGTGAGAACAGTCATACCACCTTCCATCACTCCATATTATTGGGAAACAGGATTTAAATAGCGCCAACCTACTACACAGCGCTGTACATTAAATAGGGGTTGCAAATTACAGATAGTGACACAGGAGGACCTGCCCCGAAGAGCTTACAATCTCAAAGAGAACCTTACAGCATCCCAGCCCTGCTTCTCTAGGGGTCTAAGGGATACAAATCTATGAGCCCACTTGTTTCCCTTGGATCACTTGTTAGGAAAAAAGTTTGGCATTTGCCAATAATTGTTCGAGAGATTGATCAAGAATGACCAATAATAGATTTTCATTTAGTTTAAAGTTTTTATCAAATGTTTAATCCATTAAAGGAATTCCATAGTTTGTCCGGCCTATGTGTAACCAGAGTTAGGTCAGGAAACATATTTTATGATTTTCTGAAATTTTCATTAGGGAATGCAGCTTGCATCCATAACCTGGCGCGGGCATTCCCTCTGCAGAGCAAACAACATGGCAGCTGTCTTCATAACATCAGCGGCTGTGTGAGAACATGAAGTAACCCTGATCTTTAGTTTAATGGTGACGTTCCTGGACTTATTGTATGAAAGAATCCCAATGAAGGAAAGTTAGGGTTGCCTATATTCCTGAGCTTTACAAGCCTTACCCGACGTATACACTATGGGGCCTACTTATACAGCAGTAAAGTTGCTGAAACATTCGCTTGAATCAACTACTGTCATTGAAACACATGGACCCGGAAGATTCTGCACCAGGGAACGTGTCGGTGAATACCAGATTATAAATAGACCCCATGTGATTGGTAGGCATAGACCCTCTATGGTCTTTTCAATTTATTATGTGATCATTATATAATTCACAATCTTTCCTTTCCATATGTCCCTCAGCAATCATGTGTGTTGATACTTTTAGTTGTAGATATACTCTAGAAGCCAGCGCTGTGTAATATGTTGGCGCTATATAAATCCTGTTTAATGTGGGCAGCATGGTAGCTCACAGGTAGCACTCCGGCCTTTGCAGAGATGGGTCCACCGGTTCGAATCTCCACCAGGACACTCTCTGCGCTATCTGTTCTCCCCGTGTTGGTGTGGGTTTCCTCCGGGTACTCCGGTTTCCCCCACATCCCAAAATCATGCAGTGAGGTTAATTGGTTTCCCCCCCAAAAAAAAATTGGCCTTAGACTGTGATAAAGACATATGACTATGGTTGGGACATTAGATTAGGTTAGGAAGTTAGATTGTGACCTCCTTTGAGGGACAGTTAGTGACATCACTATGGACTTTGTACAGCGCTGCGTAATATGATGGCACTATATAAATACTGTATAATATTAATAATAATAGAAGAAGCTGCACAGATATATTCTGATCTGTGGGGTCAATGTACCAAGAAATGTACCGTATGAGAACCAGGCTAAACTTAATTCTAATTATAGCTGATCACTCTTTCACACTTCATAGTCCTGGGTACATTTTGTTCATCTAAAACAATAAATCTGTCTGTGTTAACAGTTGTAGACGTGAGATAATGTCCGTTCAGTGATAATCTTATGTCTGTGGGAGGCCTTCAAGTGCAATTCGTTGTGCAGGTTAGGTTGGATACACAAGTCAAATCGCTCTTGCCTAAGACGAACAGTCGTGCTCGTCCCGGGAGAAAATCTGACGTGTACAGTAGTCCCCGGATGTCGATCCTCGGCACATCGATCAGGATAAACCACTATGCATGTCAATGGAGGAGCACTCGATCATCGTCCCCTCTCCATAGAGCAGGATATCATTATGTGTACAGCCCTCGTCCATTCTTATGGCACTGGAAACCATCATGAAAGATTTTTTCCAGCGATAATTATACTTTAATTAAATAATAGGTGTACAAAGCATTAGTCAATGTTAGGGTGATGATAATCCCTGTGCGTCCTCTGATTAGCATTCCTGTCTGACATCATTTTTTTTTAGCATTTTACGGAAGGTATCGGGTTGTTTTTAAAGGCCAGTAACTGGTTTTACCACTCGTGCACCATGAAATTTCACAGCTTAGCCTTTGTTTGTTTGGTGTTGTCCTGTGTAGATTCCAATAGCCAGATGAGTAAATTTATCAAATTGTATCCAGCTTCTATTAGAGCAAAAAGGCCTTTAGACAATGTTAACCCACCATAAACCATTTCTGTCGTGTTGTTGTGTCGAAGGAAAATGTCGCTTTAATCTGTCTGGTCAAGCCCATCCCGAAATATCTGTTTTTGCATCTTTTTTTCTTCCATTGCAAGCCTTTCTATTTCATTAACCAAATTTGTACACCCCCCCCCATATTCTTTTTACAGCAGTGACCCCATATTCTTGACCCAAATGGCGTCTCATGTTTCAGATATGAATTATATATGAACATAGCTGCATCACATGTTACATATACGTGACTGTTAAAGCACACGCATGTACATCACATAGGAGAGTAAAGTCTATTAGTGGTTACCTCTCACATAGGGAGAACAGAAAGTCACAGTAATAGACTATATAAACCCTTGGGGGTACGCACGCCATCTTAATACTCCATAACCATGCACAATGAGTCTTGGCTGGTTGATTAGCTTAGCTGAGGGAAGGTTTCCATTATCTTAGCGTTTGTGAGTTTATCTGTTATCTGTTTGTTGCATGGCCTGTTTTTCTTCTTTTTTTTGGGGCTCCAGAGCTGTGAATTCCTTTTAAATTGCATTGTCCACTGCCAGCTTTGATGTTCTCTTTTGAAGTTTGAGTCCTCACACCTCAGCTTTTGTACACAGTTTTGCAGGGTGGAGGAGACTGTGTCCTTAAGCTACGTACACACTTCCAATTATTATCGTCGGAAAACGAACGACGAACGTTCCTGCTCGATATACACGAACGATCGTATAGCACCGATCCTGCACATAGAAGTAACGACACGATCGTTCGTAGATATTGTACACACAATAGATACGATCGTTTGAGCGATAGAGGAACTATGTGCACGACAGGAAAGTGAACGAGCGTTCGTTCATTACGCATGCTCAGCCCATGGACGATCAACGAACGACCGTACACACGAACGATGTTCAACGATCGTCGCCCAATCCGATCCGCCGGTCCGGTCGTTCGTTTCCAACAATTTTCCTCGTTCGTCGGCGTCGTTGGTTACTTTTTTACGAACGATTTTTTGCCCAATCGATCGTTCGTCGTTCGATTGGAACGATAAAAATTGGAAGTGTGTACGCACCTTTAGATGCATGTACAATCATTACAGTGCATTAACTGATAATCAAGGTGCCGACTATCAGTGCACCGAACATAGAAAGGTTTTCATGGATTCCCATATTCGGCTTTATTGTTATTGTCTAATAAGTATGAGAAGCCACCAATGTTCCTTAGATCCAGGAATTAGAACCCAACCTGCCTTGGAAAGTAAAATCTGATAGTAATTAAAGCATATACAGAGGACTACAAATTCACAAAGCAAAGCCCCTGAGGAACATTGCAACATTGGCTGCATTGGGTTTCATAGAACTATTGCATTAGTTAGTATCACAGTTGTAATGTTTGCTAGATTACCAACTTAATAACTGGTTTGACTTGTTGCTTGGATTACTTTGTTAGCCTTTGTTCTTTAAATTGGTTAAATACTTTGCAAATAAAAGGGGTGAAAAGTCTTAGCAGAAATGGACTGCTGCTCCCTGTGTGGAAGCAGCGGTCTTTCTGCAGAGGTTTGCCATACCCCCTGTTGGGTCTGAGCTCACTGATCAGCAATGCTTATGCTCCCTGGTGACTAAAGAGTGCAAGCTTTGATTTGGGTTGGGGTTGTTGGACCTCTGCGGAGAGAGCACTGGTTGCATATAGAGCGCAAGGATTCTTCTCCAACTACATAGGGACAGGTGAGAGGTTTTTATGCTGAGTCAGCAGCTGCTTTCTAAAGAGAATTACCTAAGAATTTCCACACATGTTGTTTTAATATGCCTGGAATACATTTTGTTGATATAAGCTAAAAGTTCAGCTGGCTTTTGTTTCTTGGTTTAAATGCCCATTTGCAAAGAAAAACATGGAATCTGTACAATGTTGATTCCTTTTTCCAAGGCCTGAAATGAGAAAATTAGCAGTCGTTCATCTTGCTTTGTCACGTGGCTCCTAATCTAGCAGAGCGTTTTGCTCTGGAAAGCCCCCGGCTCTTACCAACCTGGTGTTATGGAGAAAAATTCCCAGAAATGGCAAGCTTGCAACAACTGACCGCCACTAATTGTGCACGCTGATGACAAGAAAGACGGGGAGTTTTTCCTGTAATCTGTTCATTTCATGGCAGTGATCACATCTCCTGAGAAAACAGTATATAGTAATAAAAATGTTATATCCCAAACCAAGCAAGCTTTTTAGTGAGCAAAGTGTAACGATCTAATAAATTTCCATTTTTTTCTATTATAAATGTGAGAAATACAACCTGACCGATCACTGTATCTTTCTTTGAATTATCTGGGTCAATAAAGTCTCCATAGAACGCAAGGTATCTATCTTAATCTAATCTAGCACAAATTGCAGCTCGGTGGTTAGCACTCCGGCCTTTGCAGCTCTGGCTCCCAGGTTTAGATCTTGGCCAGGACACTATCTGCATGGAGTTTGCAGGTTCTGCCCGTGTTTGTGTGGGTTTCCTCCGGATACTCCTTCCACATTCCAAAAACATGCAGTTAGGTTATTCGGCTTCCTCCAAAAATTGATCTTAGATTGTAATAAAGACATATTACTATGGTAGGGACATTAGATTGTGAGCTCCTTTGAGGGAGAGCTAGTCACATGACTATGGGCCTTGTACAGCACTGCGTAATATGGTGGCGCTATATAAACACTGGATAACAATAACCAGGGGGCATTTTACATTTTAGCTTAGTGGATGGAGCCATGGAAAACATTTCTTTAATCTCCAGATATGGCCTAATAGGCCCAGAGCAAATTATTTCAAACTGCATCCAGGTATTTAAGGCTTTTTGGCCCTCGTTAGGAAATAATAATGAAATTCCTTATATACTGGAACATTCTAGAAATCTCAAGATGTGATAACATTGTGTTTGGTTGGATTTGCAATATGTGGGGGCTGTACTTTTCATGCTGCAAAAATGCACAGAACTGACCTTTTTTTTGCATCTATTTTACATTATTGAACCGGAGTATTAAATTTCCCTGGTACAGGCCTGTACAACCATGACACAATAAGGAAGGGGGTCACCTTAAGTTTGCCTACAGCAACATGGCAGCGACAGTCTATCTGGCAAAGGATCGATGTGCAAACCTTTCGTGTTTGCAGCATCCTAATGTGCCGGTGGAGAAGGAGGGGGCATTCTGCAGTCATCCCCAGCAACAGTCTGGGAAAAAAAAAATTCAACCTAGTCAATAAATTCCAGTTTCTGTTGACGCTGCCCAGTGGGTTCGGAGCCTACAGACGTACAATCATTCTCCTATCTGACTGTCATTGTGTGAATTGGACACATTTGTAGACTCCTTTATAGGGTAAGGGTTGTTGTTTTTCTATTGTGGCTTATGTTGTGTGTCCAATTCAAATGCAAATCAAGCTTTGAGGAGTTCTTCTTTAATGTTGGTTCCAGGGCGATAGAGAACAAGGTAGGGGTATCTTCATGGTCCTACTGATCCTCAATCTGAATTTGGGACTTGAAGGCCCTATAATGGCTGCCTGCACATCACAGCTGCCGAATCCCTAGTGCGCTTTATATACAGCATAGGTTTAGTACCCAAGTGTCGGGGGCACCCTGTTTTTGCAGCAGTTTGTTCACATCTTGTGCAAATATTAAGAAAACCTGCACCGGGGCCACCATTGGTTGATAATAACATAATTGAGCATTTGGGGAAACATCTCTAGATAAGGACACGTCTTCTCCAACCCACCCAGAATATTCTTTTCCCACTTCTCTCCCCATATCCTCATCCAGATTCAACCTTTGTTCCGGCCGAGTGTGTTGTGCAAATCATACCGGTCTGTCTGAATTTTTCTCTCTAAACATTTGGTTTTCATCTACAACCCCCTGAAATCCAAGGCGATTCCCCTTTGGTGGTGTTCTGGAGCCGGCGGGGGAGATAGCACTTGAAGTCCACATATGCCCTTATTGTATAAACTGCTTCCATTTTAGTTACAGTGCAGGAATGGGGCAGTGCAGTGCTGCCAGACGCCATTTTAAGAGCCTGCACAAGTTCCACATCCAGCGATGAGTAAGACTGTGATAGGTGAGTGTTTCTGCTAAGCCTGACCTGCCAGCAGCACATCCATTTACACACTTAGGTTGCAGTGATATGTTTTGCATTAGGGTTTGCTTCATCTGGAACAGAGATTGTGCATGACTTGTGCTGTCACACCTTGCAGACATGTTGCAAACATTCTCATTAACCTGCTTATACCAGGAGCATGCACTGTGATCACAAAACAATGAAATCTCTTGATCATTTTATGCTTTAAAACTAGACAGATGTTGCATGCATAGCAAATGCAGAGTAAAAGCCAGACCCTGGTAATGTTCCTTGAACTGGTTAATGCCAAGCAAATACCATTAAGGGAAATATCTCAGGTGATGATTGACAGCTAGGCAGCATCAAGGAGTCCACTTACCCTTCTCTCATACCTGATATTGTTTTTCTTCCAGTATTGATCAGTAGATAATTAATCACGCAGCGGGATCACTTATCAATAATCCTAACTATAGATGCAATAACATGTCTCAGTATATTTCTATCTGTACAAGGCAAAACAAATGCACAGTAACCCTTTCTTCTTCCTTGCACATCTTGGAGTGTCAGATAGCAAATTCTTCTTCTGGAAAAAAAAAAGGAAAAGCCTCCCTCCCCCATCAATCTTACCTTACTGAGGCTGCTGCAGCTCTGGCATCGCAGAGGTTATTACAAGTCTATGTATCCATATTGGCCAAGAAGCTCTTGTACATGACTAAGATGTAAGGGACTCTCCATAAACTGACAATGATTGCAGAAAGAATTGCCTAGTGATCTGAAGAGGAAAGGATGTTTTGTATCATATTCAGAGGTGTCTTGAAGATGCTCAGGGGGGGTGACAGGGGAGTTTATTTGTTTTATTAAAGCTGTTTTATAATCTCTTCAGCTTGCTGTATCCTTGCTTGATGCAGACGTTCTTCCTTTGCAGAGTCCTGTGGGTTAGAGCCCTGTCTTCTGAATACTGGAACCACAAAGTGCTGTTTATCTGCCACTTTGATGATAGCTTCCACTTCTGCCTGTGTATAGAGAATGGCTTGTCCCCCCTTCTCAACCTATTTATTCCTATATGCATGCTGAAATGTTTGATTTATTGCAGAAATAGAATGACTTATGTTATTTTTTATGGGGCAATATATGGGTGCCTTATACATCCCAGAGACAGCAGGGTTAAAACTAGAACCATCACCTGCATTGTCTGTATCTATCACTGCAATGCTTGCAGGGGATGTTTTAGGCTTTTTGGTCCTTGAATAAATGTCTTGTGTATGTTGACATAAATGTCTCACCTGTCCCCCTCCTTTTCTCCTTACAGTTTGGCAGAGGAAGAAGTGAAGACTGAGCAGGAGGTGGTGGAGGGAATGGATGTCACAACTCGGTCTAAAGGTGAGGATTTTTCTTTTTATCGAGATTTTAGCACAGTGCAGCGTCTTGTCGTGTGTATGTTATATTTGGATTATTAGATGTGAGCTTTGGCTTCTTTGTAGATCCTTTAAGAACAGCATGCACACATGTGTAAGATGGAAGCAGGTTTGCTCCTTTGGGATACAAAGGAATGTTTTTCTTTACCAAACTCACTTCCTATTGGTAACTCTCAGGTACCTCTGCTGGCGCGATAGTGGCACTGTTGCTGATAGCAACCATTAAGCTTTCTTTTCTAATTGGGATGAAGCAATGATTCTGTTTAATGAATCTTTGCATATATAAAAATAGCAGAGTTTCAAATACAAGTTCATATTTAACCTCAGGGAATCTTTATCTGTTTGTGTGTCAGTGATAGACATTGCTGGAGTTTATAGTAATCCTGCACTGGGAAAGTATGTAGCATGCTATTACTGCTATTACATGCTATTACTGAACTTGGCTGCCTTGCCTATTGTAGAATTCAGTACTGTGCTGACCTGGAACAGGTATCTTCCAGATCTGTCACATACTACATACTTGTTGCAGGTAATTTATTACACAGAATGCACATGCGTGTAAAGCCATCCTCTTCAGACTGCCCATATGTGTGTGGATTGATCCACTTGCAATGATTCCACCTCAGATGAGGGTGTGCCGCCTGACCTGCAAGAGATTGGGCATTGCATGGTGAACAAAACCTGGTCTTTGTAGGTAGTTGGCAACCATCCATACAGCAGGGGAAACATTTAAAGAATCTTTTAGGAGCTGATTTGCACACTATCTGTAAAACATTAGTGTCTTCACATGTCACAAGCTCACTTTCTGAAACAATAAGCCTTGGGTGCAAACTAGTAGCAAAAGCTGCTATTTTTGCATACAAGGCTTAGCATTTCATAGGGTCCTATGAGTCTAGTGGCATACAAAGCCACCCACGTGGGCCTAGGTTATTACAGAAATGCAAGGCAGTAGCTTGATTTTGTGTACCAGTCAGAGGAATCTTAGGGACATTTTTGACATGATATTTTTGTCTTTCTATAGGATTACAGGGCCCGCAGCTCCAGTTGGTCCAGCCGTGACCACTGATGAGGTTTGCATCACAAGGAAAACCATTAGCAATTTGTGAAATGCTGCTTGCCTGGCTTTCATTCTGTCTGTCCCAGAACAAAAATAAAAATAAACACTTCAGACTTATACTATTACAGTGCTCAACCCAGACATTTTTTAAGCTAGGTGGTGGACCCTATACTGTGACCCTGTATTGAGACTGCTGGGTGGTTTCTGAAAAGTGCTGGGTGGTGCGCCCAGCTAAAGCGGGCCGAGGACAACACTGTCATACCTGTTCACTTTCTTTTGTGATGGCCAGTGGAAGCCTTTTGTATTCTTCTCGTTATTATTTACTTTATTTGTACTCTCCGTGTACTGTTCTATTATCACTAAAAAGTGGTAATTTCAGTATGTTATGAAACTACTAAGATGGTGGTCTCACCCATAAGGTTGGTTTGGGAACCACATCTGTGCCTGAAATCGGGAGCATACATTTTGTTTATACCGAGATCCTAAATTTGTATATTAAAACATAAAAGATAAGTTATGAATTCTAGCAGTGCAAGAAACTTACTGTACTGTAGAATATCTAGGGCTGCCTCTTGTTTATTTCTTTGTGTAAGCTTATACATTTGTGTCTTCCTGTGTGTGTTACCACATGAAATGTTAAGAAGCAGCGTGTACAATCTGTAGGCTAAATAAAGACGTGTGATTGCGTGTCTTTCCCCTGGCATGTCCTCTGTGTACATGTGCTGTCCTGTGTGTTCCTGCGGCTTAGTAATACACCAAGAATGCATTACTCTGCCCAGAGCAGTGGGCCTCTCCGCTCCTAAATGTTTGGCAAGAGCAACCCATTGGATTTAAAGCTGCACCGGATAACGATGGTTAGAACTGGAATGGATAAACGTGGCCGGTAAAAATGTTCAGCACTGTAAACCAACACATTGCACACTTCAGGGTCCTACTACTCGCCTCTGTGTCCCACTACAACTCTTAGGGGTGTGGGCTCTTTTGCTCTATGGATAGTACAAATGGCTCATTATTATTGTAGGGCGTTGATAACAAAAATGAAGGCTTTTTAGGCTGGTGGGGACAGGCCAAGGCACCTATGAACATTCTTTTGGCTTCTGGTTCATCCGAGCACCCTATGGGGTCATTGGAGGAGACATGTGAGCACAGATAGATGCCCGCAATAAAGAGCAATTGTTGGTTTACAATGTTATTCAACCCCAAGTTTACCTCAATCTGTTTGTTATGTTATGAAGCAGTGAGGACAATTTAATAAATGAGGCCGAGTGCTTTTCCAATCTTCTCCATCTGATAGAACTCATTTTGGGCAGACTCTTTGCAGGATTTCTCTGACTTCCTGTAATCTGAAAGTTATGGAAAAGGTCAGGAGCAAAGTATTTTCCACCCGTTGGTGGGTGTAATCGAAAAATGGTAACGAGAGGGTTACCAACAGAATATTTTCTTTTACCGTATGAAGGCTCACGTTGGAGAATGTGATATCCTGGTGATCGGTGTATTTAGAAGCATCAGAAACAAACTTTTAAGTGTGCTATATCCTTTTTTTGGAACATAGGAGAGTTTTCTCCATACAAAACAAACCGTTCATCCTGCAAACACATTTTTGTACATTAGGTTCAGGGTACGCCCCATGCAAAGTGAATGATTATATTTTATTAAAGTGTTTTGGCATAACCAAAACAGCAAACATGCATTACTTCTGTCCATTCAGCAGAAAAGGAAATGCCCTTAATTAAGCAGTAGTGACGGATTCTAGGATCGTGTTAGTGAGTGCTGGTTTAGCTCCATTTTTTAGGAAGGTTATATTTTGCAGACACCATTTTGTTTACTTCCTCAGCGGTGTCCTTAAAATGGAGTCCTGGAAGAGTTTTGGCAGAGCTGTGCAGAGCTGTGCAGTCTCCAATTTATTGCGTGTTAGTCTTATCTGTTGACCAGCCTGCACATCTGGGATTCCGGCTTCTGCTAACAAATGGGTAGGTTATTTTCCACTCACAAAAATGGCATCAAAGAGAAAAGGTATTGACTGGTGTGTGTTAATGAGGAAAGCAGTCAGTATCCACAAAGGAAAATGTAAATACCCCATCAGTCTAGCTATTCATAAATTAGGGATTGAGAGGCTGGGAGGAACTCGGAGGCTGATTTATAATATTCCAAGCAGATATGGAAGACAAAAAGAAATAATGCAGCTCTGTATCTGTGAATATATCATCAAATATTTTATTTTTTTCACTGTCTAGTCCTAGCTAATAATTTATAGGTTTGCATGGTTAGCTACCACCGTCTAGCCTGAGGCTTTGGGGGGGAGGATTTCCTGTTCATAGCAAAGTCAATGAAAGCTCCTCTTTTCCCCCCAAACACCACACTTCACGTTACGTGCTTATCCATGCATGTGTAGGAAAAAGCTCATGGATTTCCTGTGTTGTAAGGGAGATTTGTAGAGATTTCTCCATGGCTGCTTGCTCTTGCCTTTCACAGCTACCTTAACTTTACGTACGTCTCACTGGAATCATTTACAATATCAGTCGTATGGTAAAGCTTTGCCACACTTACCCAGCACAACCGTCGGGATTTTTTACCTGATATATAGTTGGTATTTTTTATAGTGTGGAATTCGCTTCACTTCGGGCCCATAGGCACCTAACAGCCCTACAAATTACAGGATATTTGCTTATGGAATCAGCAAGACCCTGCATATTCAGATTTTAAGTTCGAGCAGGCTTTTTTATTCTACCACCTTTCTTGGGCCTTCAACCACCCCAAATCCCTAGTTGTCATTGAAATACATTGGAACAATTAAGATGCAGGTATCAGAAGGCTCATGTGGTGTCTCAGGACGGTCTGCTATTCAACAGCTTAAAATAGAATTTAACCCCTGTTACTTCCCTGTACCTGTTTCCTCAAAGGGCGCCGCCATCTTCTTCCTTCATTGACCATCTCCGTTGCGCGGCTGGGTGTAACTCCTGCGCGGGTGTTCAATCTTTACTGGCATGCGCACAAGAAACGCCTGGTATCCTGGCTACCAAAGTTGACATTGCACATGCGCAACCCAAGCAGGTAAAAGGGATTATTGCAGAAGAGACATCGCCTGTGCCTTTCTGCAACATGACCGGCCTGATCGTGGATTCCTAAAAGTGCAACGCCAGTTCCGTCCTAAATGGGAATGTATTAAAGCCATGCAAGCAGTTGAGTTATGTTTCCCAGCACTTTGTATTATAGCGGCTGGCAAGCAGATAATAAAGGGTAAATATTTGTTAATCCTGTTTAGAATAAGAGCAAAGCAGGACTACCTTTATTGCAAAGAGGGATTTTCAAGGTATCAAACTCTTAATTAAAAAAGCAAATTTGTATTTTACAAAATATTAAAACGTTCTTTGGAACATACATTTGCACATAGACCATGATAATATAATAAAATCAATCATATAGATAAATTGCTTTGTTCAAACAATGTTTTCTGAACAAGGATGAGTCATTAAAGGAGTGCATAATGATTGTTACCATTATTTGTAAGTAATATATATATATATATATATATATATATATATATATATATATATTTATGTCTATGAAGACTTTCTGCAGTGTTTGTTTGTTTCAGTAGGAATTCTGATATATTTTTTTTTACAGATTTGAATCAGTTTGCCAATGTTTGGTTTGGTGGTTTGTAATTGTCAAGGAAGTAGCTTCATGTGTGCATTCGGTAAAGATGAGACAACAGTATGGGGGAGGTGTGAGGTGGGGGAGGTGAGGAAGAGAGAGAGGGAAGTCTATGGTTGCACCAGGTTTGTTCCGAATCCTGACATATTTTCTCCTTGCATGTAAAACATTGAAGTGATTTTGTATCCTATAACAAAATCCCATGCAATTCTTTATGTAATATTTCCTGCACTGAGCTTCCATGGGGCCCTTGCTGACAGTGTCATATCTCGGGCACCGAGTGACGTTGCACTTGCCATGGCAACCTCGCTCCCTGCAAGAAAATGACAGTGTGCCTTTTCCCTTGAGACCCTATAACAGTGCGTCCTTTGTCTGCCATTCACATTATTCCTCCCCAGAAAAGACTCTGCTTTGCCCTGTATATATAGGCCTGATAATACTCCTGAGGTTTTCTTTACTGCAAAATACTGACAAGCTAAACCTGCTACATATCAAGATAATAAACATTGCCATTGGCCTCGCTCTCTCTGCTCATACCACATTGTAATGGAGGTACGCCATTGAGAGGGTTTGCTTTGGATTGATTTCAGCCTGCTGTAAAGAAGCTTTAGTCAGATATACAGGGAAAAGCTCTGCATGCAACAAAAGTATATAAAAAAGAACAATAAGCATATAAACAGTATATCATTTTTTTTTTTTATTCTTTAGGACTCTCCAACTTTGCTTACTCAAGGGGTCCCTTCTAATCAGGACACAAAAATTGCAAAAATGCTTTGCAATGTTCACGATTTTTTTACCTAAACTCCTTTCTGGGCATCTCCCCAGTCCTCTAACCCAGGGGTGTCAAACTCAAATACACAGTGGGACAAAATTTAAAACCTAGACAAAGTCGCCAGCCAAACTTGGAACTGAAATTGCACCACTACTACGATTCTCTGCGTCTATAAAAGCAGTCCAATGTGGGGCCACACATAGACCAGCAGCCTCTCTGCCTTTAGACGTGAGTGATGCTGCTACTACAATTCCCGGCATTACTTGCGTCTATAACACAGTCAAATGCGGGGCCACACATAGGCAGAGAGGCCACTGGTCTATAGACGTGAGTGATGCTGCTACTACAATTCCCGGCATTACTTGCGTCTATAAAAGAGTCCAATGCGGGGCCACGCAAAGGCAGAGAGCTGGTCTATAGACGTGAGTGATGCTGCTACTACAATTCCCGGCATTACTTGCGTCTATAAAAGAGTCCAATGCGGGGCCACGCAAAGGCAGAGAGGCTGCTGGTCTATAGACGTGAGTGATGCTGCTACTACAATTCCCGGCATTACTTGCGTCTATAAAAGAGTCCAATGCGGGGCCACACATAGGCAGAGAGGCCACTGGTCTATAGACGTGAGTGATGCCGCTACTACAATTCCCGGCAATACTTGCGTCTATAAAAGAGTCCAATGCGGGGCCACGCAAAGGCAGAGAAGCCGCTAGTCTATAGACACGGGTGATGCCGGGATTTGTAGTAGCGGCGCTATTTCAATGCAGCAGTGGGTCAGCTGCAATTCATATTTAGGATTCCTTTGGGGGCAAAAAAAAAAAAAAGATTGTTGCCAGATTTGGATTTGACGCTGCTGCTTTAACACATTCCTTATCGTCAGCCATCTTGATTGACCAGGCCAGGAAGACCTAATACCCATGCATGCACATGGAAGTTTAATTTTTCCCGGCAGCCTTTACTTTTTGCAATACTAATCCAGCCCACTTGCAATTCTTTATTTTTTTTAGGTTGCACTTTAAGTCAATGAGTTGGTCAGAGGCCACAGGCCATTTTCCAGGAATGCACACAATGCCCTTTTAAATGTCCACGTATGTGAATTCTTGGGAACAAAGGAACATAGAGGAGGGCGATTGATGTAAAAGCTCTGCAACATTCTGCAGGAGTAGCTAGGACCTGTCCATAGGTGCCCAGTGTTTGTACAATGGGGGAGGGGGTTTTCTAGGTTAACCTTTCTCATCCCGGAACAAGCACATCTGCTAACTGTTTACTTTATAGGATTGTAACTGAGAAGTATCTAAGCTGTCTCTGCAACCCTTCCTTCCATGAATCTACTCGAATAACATAGTCACAACGCTAAGCTTATCAGCTTCTGATATTTTATTTTGCAGGTTTATACTGTGCATGGAACCAGTAACATTACACCCTATCCACAAAGACTTTGCTAAAGTTCCAATCACATTTAAAGTCAAATGCATACGTTTAATTTGGGTAGAAACCAAGGAAGGAAATGCTGGGGGTAACGTAAAGTGTGAAGATGACAAAGCAAGTTCAAAGATTTGAGAATGTTCACACAATAAATTGTGTAACAATTCACTTCAATTATTCGAAAAATAAAATCCTTGTGTCTAATTCTTTGCCATGATTGGATATTAGAAGTAAATATTCACACCGATGGTTGGGTGAACATTTTTAAATCTTTTAATAATTAAAGCCTATTGTGCTTTTTGGTGCTCGGGACAAGCATGCCAGGTGCTAATGCTGACATAGCAGCCATTCTTTTGTATGGATTACACCAGTTGTTGGAATGCAATGGCTCCATTCTCATTCGGAACGATGTTTCCTTAAATATTAATGACTTTGCAGTATTTCAGAGAAGGGAACCGCTTGGAGGGAACTCTGGGCACTGACCATGTGCACTAAAGGTGTATTTGTTGTGCAGGATTCTCTTGCTTGGGTCTTGTCTGGAAATGGTATTCCTATACTTGGACTATTTATTCAACCTTGCTTATTCTTCTTCTTTATTTGATTACTCTATATTGTGAGGAAATTCTATAAAGCAGTGTTTTCCAACCAAGGCTCCTCCAGAGGCTTCTAGGGTTCCTTGAGCAATGAGCAGTTTGTGGCTCTTGGGTTTAACTGACACCAATGATGTTTTTGGCTATCTGTATTCTTCCCACTGGCCAGCAATGTAAGAGGAATTCTTCCTACTAACCACCAAACTAATGTATTGTGAGCTGTAAAAATGGTAATTATAGCCAGGGTTCCCTGAAGACCTGAAAGTTATTTTTAGGTTTCCCCATGTTTAAAACTTTAGTGCAAAGTTGACAAGCTGGCAACCCAAGTCTGGTTCTAGTAATAATAATCTAAATCTTCTGTTAGGCTTAGGCTTGATGCAACAATATATTATTATATAATATATATTATAGACGTGAATGATGGCGCTACTTCAATTCCCGGCATTACTTGCGTCTATAAAACAGTCCAATGCGGGGCCATGCAGTCCTAGTAATAGTAACCTAAATCTTCTATTAAGCAACAATATATTATTATATTATATAATATATATTATAGATGTGAATGATGGCGCTACTACAATTCCCGGCATTACTTGCGTCTATAAAACAGTCCAATGCGGGGCCATGCAGTCCTAGTAATAGTAACCTAAATCTTCTATTAAGAGTAGGCTTTGATGCAACAATATAATATTATATTATATAATATATATTATAGATGTGAATGATGGCGCTACTACAATTCCCGGCATTACTTGCATTTATAAAACCGTTTAATGCGGGGCCACTCATAGACAGAAAGCCCGCTGGTCTATAGACACGAGTGATGCTGCTAATACAATTCCCGGCATTACTTGCGTCTATAAAACAGTGCAATGTGGGGCCATGCAGTCCTAGTAATAGTAATCTAAATCTTCTATTAAGCCTAGGCTTGATGCAACAATATATTAGTGATTTTTCTGTCGCTGTACCTGGCATACCAGGTGCTGTTGTGTGGATATTGAAGTGCTTCCGTCCTGATGGGGTCACGGCTTAGGGGCATCAATGCACCTCAAAAATGGCCAGAAATCAGGTGTAAGTTAACTGGTAATAAAAGGAAAACCATTGACTTTTTGGTTACAATGACAACTGCCATTGGGTGGGATATATTAGTCCGTTAGGTGTTGGGAGTAGGAAAAATGAACAAGCATTTGCAAGGATCAAATTTTAATGGGCAGACAACTGGGTAAGAGCATCTCCAAAACAGCAGGTCTTCTTTGGTGTTCCCGGTATGCATTGATAAGTCTCTAGTATGGACCAAGGGAAGACATCTGGTGATCCAAGCAACATAGTCATGGGTGCCCAAGGGTCACTGATGCCAATGCAAAAATTGTGGAGATGAACCCATGCGGCCAGATCCAGCATTGCAAATGGACATGGAGGGAAGGCTTGAGAACACAAAGCACCTACAATGGTCACATGAGCAACCAAACCATAGAGCAATGAAAAAAAGCTTGCCTGCTGTGATTTATTACTTTTTTTTTTGCACACAAATACTAGGGATGCGACGGCAGCAGTATTCAGTATGGGAAGAAGGCAAGCTGGTTGCTGCTTGGTCCTGGTGCCAGATACCACGGGATACCCTCAGAGGTCCTATGGAGTCCATGCCTTGATGCACCAGGGCTGATTTGTCATTGCAAAGGGTGCCTACAAAATATTAGGCAGATGGGTTTAATGGTTTAGCTGTGTATTCTGCATTCTATCTGGCACAGAATGGCTTTTGTTGGTTTTTATTTAAATGGCTGGGCCAATGGACGAGGGCATGCTAGAACCTACAGTTCATCACCCATGGGGGGTTCCTGTATGGAAACCAAACCCCGTGGCTCCGGCATGGCTGCACTGCCGTTTGAAGAAGTGCCCGTTGTAGAGAACAGATCTGTTTCTATGACAACAGGGTAATGGCACCAGCAGATTATAATGATGTTCCCTATTATCCGAGCTTGTGGTGTGTATGGGGTTTACAATAACATTTCTCAGTTAAGGTGAGAGGGGGGAGGGCAGAAGTGCAGCACCATTGACTAAGAAGCACATTAATGTTGCCTTGCTCCTGGTCCGTTTATTTTAAACCTTGCTGACAGCAAAACATGCATAAATGTTACATGTACTCCCAAAATCATAAAAATAAGAGATGTCTAATTTGTATTAAATCATAACCTCGTTTTCAAGATGTACAAAAACCTATAAAAGCAATATATGGTATGTTTTTAAATTCTTGGTGTGCAAGCTTTTGCTTTCTGTGCATACCTAATTTAGGTCCCAGTGCAATCCTTGCTCAGTCCTTGTGCTTTGCAATGCAATGACATCCGGTGGGAAGAACCTACAGGATGCTGTACGTAGCTTCTAGAAAATAATGGAAGCTGTGGTAGTACCAACGTATGCTGCTGAGCCCTTATGAATGAAAGAACTAAAATTCAAATAATGAACCAGGCTGGGGAGGATAAGGAGGAGATGTTATGGAACTAGATGAGGCATATTGCATCTGACTTGCTGCAACTTTCAATGCACACTGCCATGTGCAGTAATAAGCAAGCCTATACAACTGCAGAAAGTGGAAGGCTGAAGTGCAGCTTTAACTTCCCGCCATGAAAGTTGCATTATATCAATAAACGTGCACATGTTCTTGTGATGAGCATGCTCCTAAAAACTGGCATTACTGAACCCCCAATGAACATTGCAACCCCAGTGTGTGATATTTGTGCACTATTGGGTTCTAAAATTGTTCTAACCCCTCAGCAAATACTGAAAAAAAAGCAAATACTTTTAACCTTCGATAGAATTATTTTCACACATCAGCCAATGAAATGTCTAAAGGATTTAGTTGAGGTAATACAACACCCAAACTTTTGTCATATTAAGATTTAACCTACGTGTATTTTCAGAGCCTGTATCTAAAACGACAATCTCTGGCCATGTTGCATTTTTACAAATGTTTAATATAATAATGTAAAAGTGTACAAAAAGCAGAACTGAAACATCTCAAATTATCCCCCTTGAGTGTTGTTGAAGTTTCCGGAGACTCATAGGGAGGTTTCTGGAAACTGCAGTAAAATGCTTTATTCAGAAAAGAAATAAAATGGTGTTTTGATCTTTGTGTCTCGGGTCGTGTTGTAGAACTGGTTCTGTGGGAAGGAGTGCGCCTCGGGAAGATGTATAGAGAGCTCATGTGTCACCACATTCATCCTTACAACAAGAGTATTTACACTATTTATATATTATTGCCTTATTATTACAATGTGTATGCTACTACAGAGTATTGGTTGATTTTTATACTTTCATACTTTTAGTATTGTATTACACATGTGTAGTGTCTCCCTCTAATCTTTCCTGCAAAGGAGATGCTGGATACAATTTGTATCATGATCACCGGGGTTTATAAATCTAGGCACCAGACTATCGGCTAAATATATCGCTAATATTCATATATGGTAACTGTTTTATTGCTGGGCTATTTGTATTTCTGTTTATCCAGTAAACACAGCTCTGTCACACAGCACCGTCTGCTCTAGCAAAGCAAAATACATGATTTTTCTCTTCTTTTGTTCAGTAACCCCTAATACCCTTCTCAACATTATAAACGTATAGTAAAAGGAGAAGCAGCAGACTGATGAGTTCTTCTCTCTGCTACTAATTCTTATTTATTCTATTTTATTGCATTTCACAAAAACAAAAGAATTGTATGTTTTATAGATAGACCATTGGTTTTATGGGTAATACACAATCTTGAGTTATCACAGTCATGTTAATTTATTGTTTTTTTTGTTTTGTTTTAGGTCAAGCTGTAGCATTTCCAGAAGGATTACCACCAGAACATGCAGACGGCCAGCAGTCCAGTGAGTAAAAGCAGCACAACTGCCATCATTAAACACAAATCCGCTGACCCTTTACAGCTGAAGTCCTTTGTTATAAATGGGTTACTTATTACATTGTTTCAGGTAGGGAACAGCAGTGCTGCACAATCTTATCACAGCGTAATTACAAAACTGTATCTTTGGCTTGCTGGAAACCATCTTTTGTGTTTCAAGCGGCAAAGAATGACAGATGAATGAAAGAGTTCTGTACACATAGCACCCGTCCTGCTCTATGGAGAGGGGAGGATGGAGAGTGAGCAAGCGGCACCCAGCTGCGTTCCCTTCCCTTGACTTATACAGCAGTCGTTCATGAATCTGTGCTGATGGATGCGTGAACGAAATCAGGCGTCAGATTCACGTCGGAGATGAGCACTACCTCTCCAATTGGGCGAGGATCATCTAACATATACACATAGCCTAAGGCTACATACACTCATGCAATAATTGTCGTTGGAAAGGATCTTTCACAATCCTTTCCATCGACTAACGACTGCACAATGGATGAACAAGTGCTGTACATACATCACCGTTCTGATCTATAGAAAGGGGAGGGGGAGAATGACAGAGCGGCACCCTGCTGCGCCCTCTACCCCTTCATTAGCATTACAATCGACCGTCGTCCACGGGTCCGCCAGGACAGTCATTCGGGCGATGGACGACGAGCGCTGTACACACGCCAAAATATCGTCTAATATCGGCTAGAGCCGATTATCGGACGAGAACCATTACAAGTATGTACGTAATCTTAGTACTTTTTCTATCCTAATATAATGGAGTGCTACAAAATATAACAATTACTTCCCCTTGGGAGAAGTTTCCTCCCTTGATGACAATGATTAAATGCAACAGTTGCAACCTATTGACAAATCATCAGCTTTGAGTTATAGGTTATCTGTAAAATGTTGTACAGCCCTGTAGTAGGTGCATTATTTTAGGGATTTTCCGTCTCATAGGGCAGAAATAGGGAGCTTACAAACACAGGATACCAGATCAGTTATTAGGAAGTCGGTTAGCATTTTTCTTTTCTTTTTTTTCCAGTTCAGTTGTATCAGATACAATACAAATCCCACATAAAAGCATCACAAACAGATCTCGCACAGTGTTTTACAATAGCTGTATCAGGGCAGACATAGACTATTGCAAAGTACAAGCGTGCAATAAATGTTGCCTGAAAGGATTGCTCCAATCATTTCCGGTGACTGTTTATGGATGATGGCTGTACAGAGCCACAGGGGGGGGGAGGAGAAGGAAGGCTGAAAATGGAAGTGCCTGGCTGTATTGTTATACAATAGTATGACAATAGAGATCGTTAGAAGGAGTTTTTGGCAATCAAACATGGCGGATAACTAACTACCTCCTTAACTTCATTAGGCGACACCCTGTGCACGCTGTACATTTGCAGCCGAGACACTCGCATTCGTTTTAGACAACTAAAATCAAGAGCGTCTATGGACTCCTAGAGTTCCCTTTTTTTTTACAACTGCGGGAGGTGTCATTCTAGTCTCCATGCATTTTTCTGCAAACACATATCCCCCTCCCCCAGTCCCTTTGTCTGTGTACATAAGACACATCTGGATTTGGTTCAGTCCTGTTAATCGTGCACGTTGCCCTCGTTCATTGCATGCACAGACAGGCTTTCATGTTATAAAAGTATTCTGATCCTTCCCTGGGAACAGTACAGGCAAAAGAAAGAATTCTGGACACAAATAATCCACCTAATAACTCACAGGCCTAGCAGCAATCTGCAAATGTTCCGACACCGATAGCTGGGAAGGTCACAGATAACATGTTCCCTAAACACAACAAAAACAACTGTATCCAAAAATCTGAGTTATACAAAAGGCTGACCTCTGCAGAGCCCATGCGTAGGTATGCAGATATTCATGTAGCATAGGTTTCAAATCTGCTGCCAGTCTATTGGGGGTTAATGTCTTTGAGTGCCAGGTGCCCAGCCTTGGTGCCCTGTGCAGGAAGGGGTGTAATCGCCCTTCTGATTGGCAGAAGTTCTGCTTCAGGAAGTTAATACGGGTAATGGGCGCCACATTGTCTCTTCGTGCACTATACTGCACATTTCTTTATACTTTATTACCATCTGTGTATAATGAACCACTCATTTTGAAAGATGGAAATTAAGAATATGACAGCTCACAGGATAAAAATGTATTGTCTATTTGCAACATGTTCTACCAAGACGACATTTGCTTGTGCAGTAATTATGGCTCCTTTAACACAGGCATGTCAGACTGCTATTCTTTGGGTTGCATTTGACCCTCCCGTTCCTTCTTTATGACCCCCAGCTGGTTTAAGGGTTAAACTGAATGAGGCCGCAGCTGTTATCTAGCTGATTAGAGCAATATTTCCTTACAGTATGGTGTGACTGGATTCCTAAAAGAAAAGCACAAAAACATTCAATTCTTCACATGCATATTTGCAGAATTTTCCTTTCCATATATTACGAGGTTCCTCTAAATGGAGCAAACAGTAGGACAGGAAAGGGAATACTTTGGAGTCATTATGGTGTTTGCTAACATCACATATAGGATGGGAGTGTAGCATTCTCCAGATTTTGGATGGCTACCCATGTGAGGCTTTTACAGGTAAAAAGCATGACTACAATATGGTAAATGCACATGGAATTGTATGCTAAAATATAAGATTTGGAGACAGACACTTTATCACTGTCCATTTCCCTATGTGGAGTATAGCGACAGGGTCCCTTAAAATTTCCCCTTTAACCCATGTATTTTCATGATCTCCATAGTCCTATCCTTGTGTTGAATGTTATCAAAGCTTTCATGGGGTTAATAGACAGTAATGATGTAATAGTCTATATGGTTACCTGTAAGATTCCCCAGCTTCTCAATAGCATGGCTTGCTGCCAGAGCTTAACATATCTACATCTAAAACATAGTCACCATTTGTATATTACAGTTGCTTTTAATTTGTCATTCTTATAATGACTGCGGAAATGTCATCAGATTTCATATAACATTAGGTATTTGGTTTGCAGAGCTCTATGGTTCCTGTCTGAAATCTGAGCTATCATACACTAAGCCATCTACACACACACACAATATATGATGAACATCCATGCGTGTCTCGGGCGAAAATCCGAAAAGTGTACAGTGTTCCCCTGCCGTGGTTTATCAGTCTACCACATCCAATTGATGAATGACCCATTGGGTGTAACTGGAGTAGAGCACAGCAGGGTGCCGCTCGCTCATCCTCCCCCCTTCCCTCTTCAATAAACAGAACAGATCTGTGTGTACGGCGCTTATTCTTTTATCTGTCACTGAAAATGATCACAATGACAATTCTCTGGCCTTCATTGGATGTCTGTACAAGGCGTTAGATGTTTGCATGATTAGGTAAACAACTGCCATCTCCCCAATATCAACTATTTATCTAGATTACCACAGATTTCCACACAATATAAATCTTTTGTAGCAAAAATGTCATCACATTGCTCAGAATGTTATCCACCCCTGGCTTTGTACCCTTTCATGGCAGCTGTCAATCCTTTGTCACATTCCCCCGCACTTCCACCTGTGCTTGACTGACATAAAAAGGACATATAATCAAACAAATAATAGAGAGCGCCATAGAATTCATGTCATTTGATGGTTTTATCGAAGCAGTGTCATCTAAAGATAAGAAAAAACAGCAAGAAGCAAAATCTTGCAAAATCCGAATATTAACACATACTATGCCACATATAGAATTTTATCACACTGCCCATTTATATATCTTTTCGCGTTCAGCAGAGTTGTGGATATTTTACTAATTAATCATCTTGACTTATGGAATATATACTAGGATTCTCCCCAGGATCCTGTCTCCTATTTGTACTGCACCATCCCTGACAAAGTTAATTAAAATCTGTTAAAAAGGCAGCCATTGTTCCAAGTCTTTGTTGAACTTTGACCTCTGGTTCCTAGTTGACCCTGAGGCCAAACTGCAGAGAACACATGAAAGCAAGATGGAGACTTGTACTCTAATCTCTGGTTTCCCCTTATTTTTTTTATTAAAGATTTTGTTGCTGATTTCTTCATTTGGTGAAATGTTAACCAGTAACCAGCGAGCGTGCATTAGATGTCCATATTGAAAGGCATATGCTTGCTCAAGGAAAGTCTCTGAATAATGATGAAAAGTCTAGTGTATTGTGTGTGAAATTCCCCCACCTACTAGATTGTAAGCTCTTCGGGGCAGGGTTCTCTCCTCCTGTATCACTGTCTGTATTAGTCTGTCATTTGCAATCCCTATTTAATGTACAGCGCTGCGTAATATGTTGGCGCTATATAAATCCTGTTTAATAATAATAGTGCACGCACCTTCTAATGGTGAACTATAAGAGCAATAAATCCAAATGCAAAACCAAATGTGGTTGATTTGTTTTTGATTCCTGTACAGCTTTCAGTGTAAAGCCGGAGCAAGGAAAGTGGTCATTTGATTGATTCTTCATACAACCTACAATAAAAAAAAATCTTATGTGTTCTTCTTTCAGACCCCAGTTCTGCCGAGCGTCCAGGACAGAAGAGAAAAATTTCCAGTCCGCAGCATTCATCCAATGGACATTCCCCTCAGGATGCCTCTGCCAGTCCCAGTAAAAAGAAAAAGAAACCTGGAATGTTAAACAGTCACAATAAGGACCAGGTATGGCCGGTGATGGCATTGTAAGAGCTGCTGTGTATCTGCTGGGATGTCTCCTGCAGAATTCTATCAAACACAAATACTGTGCTTGTCTGCAGGGATGACATGTACCATGAGTTTTGTTTCATTCATGTGAATGTAATGCATAGGCAACTTCCCTCTAGAAAGGAAATGAATGTTTTTTCTGCAGATACCGACAGAGTAATATAAACTTCAAATACAATGAAACAGATATCTTTACTTTTAAATAGAACAGGTATAGATGCTAACTTCTACAGTATTCTCCCCATGATTTATTTAAAACTGGGTGAGAAGAAGCTGGCCCAACTTTTCAGTAACCACCCGGCTGTTTTTTGGGTGGTGCACCCAGCTAAAACGGGCTGGGGAGAACACTGCTGTGGAAGGGTGCTGACACCTTAATATTTACTACATAGCTCTTGATGGAATGCAGACCTCTCCATCTGTGGAAAGGAGCAAAGTGCGCCTCATCAAAAGCTAGAGACTATTTGGTCTTCAGTAACAGTCGAAGGCGTGTCACAGGAAATAAAGCTTTTCTTCAGCAGGCCCTTTCAGCAGTATATAATGATTTTGTTAATTATTATGCCCTTGTTGTACAACTGCATCTCACTGCAAATGCCATAGTGAGCTGTACTAAGCCACATTCGGGGTACGTAAGTTCTACTTATACTGGCCCATAGTTGCCCACAGCCTTGTGAAAGTATATTAGGTTGTGTATTTGTAAATGCAATATTGGATAAAGGGGCACTATGCTTGGTCTGTGTAGCCAGCGATGCATCTCCCCTCGTGCAGGAATGTGTGTAAGGGAACTCTCTGTAATGGGAGTATTGTTACCTGGGGCTACTTTAGGAAGCAGACTATCCCTCTATTAATCCTGAAAGTACTTGTTTACCAGGTAAAGGGTTTATTGTGTTCCTAAATGTATACACAAACTAGCACTAAATGAATATTATGTGTGCAGGTATTATTAAATCATTAACTGGTGAGGACACAAAAATCCTGTGAACATTTTACAAACTTCATGCTTGCAAAAAGATTAAAGGAAAAGTATCACAAGCTGAGAATTTCCCATGACAATTGGTTTAAACCTCTTTTCACCCTCCATGCTTTCCTACCAGTCAATTAGGCCAGGGGTGCCCAACATTGGATCGTGATCTACCCGTTGATCGCAAAGACAACGCTAGTAGATCACGGAGCCCTGCCAATCAGAATAAACTCTACCGCGCACAGGAGTTATTAAGTTCAAGTTTTTACTGTTGGTAGATCATATTGACTTGGTCATTTAAAAAGTAGCTTGCAAGCCAAAAAAGTGTGGGCACCCCTGAATTAGACAATCTTGCTGACCAGGACTGGGGGGTGTAAGGTTCTGGGGCCAAATTTACAAATAGCCTCAGCTGGCTTTGCTAAAATTTTTGTGTACAATTTTCCCTCAAGACAGCCTTTGGGTTATGCAAATGTCTTTGTTTCAAGGACTTTCCTGAACGTAATGTGAAATGCCCACTTCTTCTGTAAATGAGAAGTGAAAGACTGTTACTTTTTTCTACAATCTGATTGGCACTTCCTAATAATCTGAAACCTTCCCTGTAATCTGAAGTAACTTTTTGGCCCTATTTGTAAACCAGGGAATCTGACTTTCCCTGGTGGGAATCCTCAGGGTCCATGTGTTTCAATTGCAGTAATTGATTCCCACCCTTTAGGTGCATGATTTGTACTACTTTATAGGTCACCTATTAAAATAAATAAACCCGTAAGTCAGTGTGCCGTATGTTAATACACTGGTAAATGTGACGCCTGGTAGGAATACTTCTAGTGCTTTCCAATCTGCAGTTTTAAACTTCAACTGTATATATGTGCACATGATAAAACAAAATGTTTGTGTCTCCCTAACATGCACATTTTACCATAATTTATCACGACTCCAATAACAGAAATAAACACCTGTTGGTTCTGCCAGAAAGTCAGCACGTTTAGTAACCGGACAACCTGGCTTCTCTATTGAAATTCCAAATAGTGTTGTCACCCCTCATCTCTGCAACATAAGGGGGAATATTCTGTAATCCAGAGGTCCATAATCTTAGAGATTGGCAATACTACACCAAGTTTTTTCTTCTGGATTCCTTCAAGTAACACAAACAATAATAAAACACATTTTTTAAAGGACATAAAAGCATTTTCTATGTTACAGTAGTAATATCTGTTTTAATAGGATTATACTAATTATATCAGTACATTGAAAGTTCTATGTGTACAAATCTGTCACAGCTGGCTGCTTGGGACTACAAACACAGGGACTGTGAACACTGAAATGAGGCCAAAAATATTGCCTGATCTGATCTATCTTCTTCTGTTTTATACAAATGTAGCAACAATATTTTCTTTGATACAATAAAACTGTAAACATTTGCTCCCTTTTGAAAAACAAAGAACATTGTGTTTATTTTCATGTGAATGTTCCATAAATCAGAATAAAATATGCAATTCCTGTGTGAAAATCAAACTACGGGAAGTAAATTAAAGTGGCCTATGTCTGTTGGGTCAGCATGGTGTTACAATATAAGCGGACTGTGTGACCTCACTGGTCCAAGGAATGCATTGTTCATGGGGTTCTCAGTCTTATTTTACTTATTTCATTTTGCTAGACTTTTCATATATTTTGTTGTGTATGTGCTTGTTTATTTAGCTGAATTATTTTCTTACATTAAAGTTTGTTTTATTTTGCAGTACTCTGCCTGGCTGAGATCTGTTTTAATTTACAAGAATGTTGAGCTATCAAATATTTTTTTTTTATGATCCTGTAGCAAAGTTTATTACCTGCACATACTTCCAGTATAGCACTTCATGATGAAAATGCTCAGCTGCTGCTTCTCAGTGCAGTTATCCTGCTGTGTTGTCCTTCAATTATCTCTGCTGCTCACTAAAAGAGAACCCCAATGAAGGTGTTCACATGGCTGGCAGACTGCACTACTAATAATTGCAATGCAGGGGTTTGGTGTCACAGTCCTACAAAGGGAAGTGTTGTTACTGGCAGCATCCAGGGTGGGTAAGAAACTTTGCAACACCTTCAGAAAAAAAAATATATGCTCAAGAAACTGTATACATTTAAAAAAAAAAAATTTTACTACATATTAAAGCAACCGGACATCACCGCTTCTCTTTTTTTATTAATAATCTGAAAATAACAGCTTGAACAGTGGAGCTTGTACAGCTGCTAATAAGGCAAAGTGCATTGACTTCGAGCAACCAATTAGACTCCATTTGGCTCCTGCGGTTTTGTTTTTGTTTTTTTGCACTTCTCAATCATCTTTCCTCCCTGCATGAATAATGACATAAACAAAGTTCTTCTGCTTGTTTTCCACATCCTGTCCTCTAAGAACCTTTCACCTTGCCAAATAATAATAATATACCTGCCCGATGTGCTCATAGTATGAAAATTGTGTTTTTGTGCATATCTCACCAGTAGAAGGATGACTATGGTATCAGCCAGGCATTGTACTTTTCTTACACATGCATGTGGTTTATTGTTTTTGCTTTGCTTACTGTACGTTGACCTTTTTTGTTGCAGTCTTTTGTCCATGCACATGTGTTTTGAACCCAATCCTGTCTCTCTTGCCTACATTCCAGTCAGAGCTAAGACATGGTCCGTTTTACTATATGAAGCAGCCACTCACCACAGACCCTGTTGATGTTGTACCGCAGGACGGGCGCAATGATTTCTACTGCTGGGTTTGTCATCGCGAAGGTCAAGTTCTATGCTGTGAGCTCTGCCCAAGAGTTTATCACGCTAAGTGTCTGAAACTGACCGCTGAGCCTGAGGGCGACTGGTTTTGTCCTGAATGTGAGGTGAGGCCCACATCATGAAGCAAACTCTAGTCTTGGGTATATACCTACAACATACAGCAAACGTCCTAAATATCACAGTTATTGAAATACATGACTTCCATACTGTCTAGTGTGCAAGGCTTCCAAAATATGATGGTAGCATCATATTTTAGACATATTTTTCGTCGGAATGCCAACTGCTAGCATCCACAAGGTAGCCATGCTGAGCAGGTAGTTCCATTCATTGCATTGATCATACAATGTGCATATAATACAGTCCGCACAACTAACTAATTTGCAGTAAGTATTAGGCTACATCAAATGTTACCACTCTTTGCTCCTGCTCCACATGCATGAGAAGGGCTCAGTTTTCAGTCCTTGGCAGCAGCAATTCGGGATTGAGGAACATTTTCCAATTACTCTCTTGTACCTGAAGAAACTACATTTGTAATACTCAAGAGGACCATGTGATATTATTATTATTATTATTAATAAACAGGATTTATATAGCGCCAACATATTACGCAGCGCTGTACATTAACTAGGGCATATACAATGTATATTGCTGGAGTTCTACTGTGCATTTTAATAGTGTTTTAACATTTAACACAGTGAAGCCGATTCTTATAGTAGTCTGAGGTTATAATTGACATGACCATGAGACCTTTTTGGTCATAGCCAAGCATTCACAAATCCCATAGGTAAACTTATAAACAGGTTTGTTCACAATATAGGCAAAACAGGAGAGGACACTTTTGTAATGGAGATGGTGCATGCAGTATTGTTGCATGTAATGCAAATGTGTGGGTTACTACCACTCGTCATATATAATCCGCAATGCATAGATAAATTTTTATGGTCCATGTTTGTTCTTTGATCAAACACATCTCTAAACACAGGAAAGTAATGGCCTGTCTTCTCTTTGTCCCCAACCCAGAGTTATTTTATCTTTACATTCAGATTAGGCAACACTTTCATGGTAGATTGGTCCATGAAAGTAATGCCCTGGTTTTCATTATATTTCTATTAATTACAATGTTTTTATCAAGTGCTAAATCTCTATGGCCACTCTAAGGACTTTGAGCTTTGGTCTTAGAAAAACATTAGCAAATGGCCAGAAAAATCTGCCAGTCTGAAGCTGCCAGCTTACATCCAGTTTCAAATTCCTGACAAGCCAAGGTCTGATCTTCTGATCCAAGCTCCGTTTAGAGAGCTAAATTTAGAAAGTCAATGGGATTTGTTTTCCATCTGAGTTTTAAAAAATCAATCACAGTCAGTTTAGCTGATTTTTACTTGTTTTTTGGAGGACCTTAAGGGCATAAGTAGCACCCTCTAACTTTTATTTCATATGGTAGAGGCTTCAGAAAGGTGCAAAAACCGGGAAACACTTTAGCTGTATTTTTCCAAGACAAATTGTACAGGCACCTGTCCATTACAGCTGTCACTGTAAACACCCATACTCATGAAAAAGTTTGTTCTGAATAAACTTTCCCCAAACCATCACATGATAATCATTCATTTAAGTCCGATGATGTAAAAAAAAAATACTCTTCATGATGATTCTTCAGTGCCGCATGCATTTCACTCTAGCAAAACTGATGAGACAATCGGCTTTCATTTAGAGTATGTGTACTGGTGTTGCTAGACAGCAAGCAGTCATGTACAGAAGAATAGAATGAATACATGGCCGATAGAGCACACATTCACAATTGTTGCCCTTTGTGCATTGTAATATCTTTCTGTGAGAATGCTCATTAATTGGGACTCCTCAACAACTTTCATCAAACACCTGTATATAACCTAAGACATAAAAATAATTTTGTGCTGTATTTTATTGTAATGAGTGGCTCTTACTGATACTGAATATTTGTTGTATTCTCCCTGTAGAAAATCACGGTTGCAGAATGTATAGAGACGCAGAGCAAAGCAATGACCATGCTGACAATAGAACAGCTCTCGTACCTTCTGAAATTTGCACTACAGAAGATGAAACAGCCAGGGGTAAGTCTGCTGTGATATGCGCTACACAGACACAGCTTCAACTTGCCCACTTTGATCTATGTTGTGTTATTTACTTTATGAGGGGGTTTAGACAACTTCCTGGGCAGCCTTTTTAGCACATTTTGCATTTAGCTTATGTCTGTTGGTAATATACTCCAGCAACTTCACTTGAGCGAATACAAGTGTGCTTTAAAGGTTTTTTGTTTTTATTGTGCTTTAAATCATTTAACCCTGAAGATGAAGACCATATTGCAAAGCTCTGTATAGATGTCAGATTGCTGTTGCTGGAAATTATATTTCTTTATTGGTTACGATGACAGATGAATGAACGAGAGCTGTAGACCTTGCACTGGTCTGCTGTTTGGTGAGGGAATAAGAAAGAATAGGCGAGGGTCACGCAGCTGCACTCCAATCTATTGGAAAAGATAGGGTCATTTTTGATCAGTCGTTGATTGACCCACCATGGCAGATGCATAAATTTGAGGATCACTGTACACATGTAAGATTATCACCTGAGACGATCACAACTGTTTTTCTTAGGCGACAATCATGTGACATGTGTGACTTAAGTGCAGTGTATATACATGATGCCTTTTATGCATGCAGTATATATGCACAAGGCTATAGTGGTCTCTCCCAGCATTGGTGAAGTAAAGGGGACTCTGTCACATCAATTGACTCTCCTGAGGACATAGGCAAAAGGTAATATTCCAAAAATGAATATACTGCCAGGGGCAATATTTTTGGGATATGGGGTCAGTGAACTTTTTTTTCCAGGTAGATGATTTAGGAAGCTTTTATTTCAGGTAATGCATTCTGCTAATGACAGGTTGACTTTTATAATTCGGTCCTTGATAAGCTGCTTGATCAGAAAGGAAATGGGCAAAGCAAAGAGATGCTCAAAGATGGTTATCCGTATTTCTGGCTGTAGGCCCGGATGTGAGCTGTGACTAAGAGAAAGGATTAGGAGAAACAGAAGCTGTGGATGTCAGTTGCTTGCTGCTGGCTTTTATTCTGTATCTGTGTGTGCCATGTTCTTCTAGAGAAACATTGTGGTATCTGTGAAAAAAGAGTAAAAAACTGTTCTTTATAAATTATATTTCTTTGCAGACAGAGCCATTCCAGAAGCCGGTTTCACTGGAGCAACACCCTGATTATGCAGAATATATATTTAATCCTATGGATCTCAGTACACTAGAAAAAGTAGGTGTTTATGTTCAGATGATACAATAGTGTGTGTCTACATGGCTGTCCCCTCTTTTCACTGAAGCTCAATTTTTTTATATAAGAATTTGCAGCATCAGCTTTTTTTCCTGCACACTATATGGCAACATGTAGGTCCCCCCTTTAAATCAACTTGTTGTACACTACAAAGATAAAAAAGGTAACGCATTGTGTGACTACTGGAACCAAGTGTAAAGAATATTATAAATTATGATTAGGAACTTGCTTAGAATACTTTCTGCGTTACAAACACTGCACAATAATTGCCCAAAGGCTCCAAGTTTGTGACCAACCAATTAACTTAAATATTTTTATGTTGGTGGGATTCTCACAGATGTTTTGCAACCATCAGAGCTCACAATGCACTGTGTGACATAATAGGCTGAAGTGCAAGTTTTTTTTTTTTTTTGCAGTGAAGGAAATCAATTGATTGGTGATTGTTTTGTACATTTATTTTATGCTTAACTAATGGAAAGAATGGAAAGATAAACGTGTCAGCAAGCCCAGCTTGTTCATATGAGAATATCTCAATCTTCCTGCGCTGGTTTCAAATTCATAATTGCTAGCTAGTAATACATTACATTTTACTGAGGCTTGTCAAATGGCATTGAGACATATACAGTAGATTACCTGTAGATCATAGTATGACTCACTAAAAAAAACAAACTAGTCCTGAGTAAGGTAATAAGGGTCCACTGTTTTATATATTGAAAAAGGATGTCATCAGTTGTGTTTCTTTATCCACTGTAGAGCCACCTTTAATTTGTATCATTTTCTTGATGTGAGTGTTTTTTATTAATATTTTGTGTTTAACATTAGCGAAGTATGAAAGACAACAGAATAGGCACAGCCCCTATTGAAGACATAATACAGCAGATACTCTGACCCCATATATGCTGGAAGGGCCCATTACAATATATTATCAGTTCTGTACTAAAATAGAAATTCTGCTGAATTGCAGCAGCTGTTCTGTGCCCAAACCCCATGCCACCCATTTTCACTTTACCCTTTACGCCTCAATTCCAGGATGCCGTCTGTACAAAGAACTAATATGTCATTGTTTTGTACCTGCAGAATGTTAAAAAGAAAATGTACGGTTGCACTGAAGCATTCCTAGCAGAAGCCAAGTGGATTTTACACAACTGCATTATTTACAATGGAGGTAAGTATTTATTATTATTTATAATAATAAACAGGATTTATATGGTGCCAACATATTACCCAGCACTGTTCATCAAATAGGGATTGCAAATGACAGACAGATATAGACAGTAACACAGGAGCAGGAGAGCACCATCCCCCGAAGAGCTTACAATCTGGGAGATGGAGGAAGTCTCACACAATAGTGGGGAAAATATGGAATGGTAGGAGGTAGTGAAGGTTTCAGAAGACAGAAGAAGATGGGTAGGCAAGTTTGAAAAAATGGGTTTTGAGTGCTCTTTTAAATGAGCAAAAAGTAGGAGCAAGCTATAGGACAAGGAAGAATAGGACAGAAAATGACTAGGAAGACCATTCCAGAGAGTTGGGGCAGCTCTAGAAAAGTCTTGTAGCCGTGCGTGTGATGAGGTTATGGGTGAAGAAGCCAGTAGTAGGTCACTAGAGGAATGAAGAGAGTGGCTTTGGGAGTATTTTTTTTTACCAGGTCAGAAAGGTAAGTGGGAAAGCAAAGGTGAATTTGATTCTAAGGTGAAATGGAAGCCAATGAAGAGAACTACAAAAGAAAAATATTGTGTTCTTTGTAGTAAGCATAAAACTGGGCAAAACATTTTACCTTCACTACGACCCACCATCCGAGTAACTTTAATCATTGTCAAGAGAGTTCTGTAAAAAAAAAACACTTTTGTTGTCATGTGTGTGTATTTATGTAATTGCTGTTTTTAAACAGACCTTTGACAAGAAATACAGAGGAGCCAAAAGTCTCTGTGCGATGTATGCTATAAATATAGATAAAATGATACCATGATCAGATGGTAAATTTAGACCTGATGATTTAGAGGGGGTGCCATCTGCTGCTAAGTGTAAGTTAGATCAGGGGACTTGTTTAATTGGTGCTTTATATTATCATATATACAGTGCCAGGACAGGGTCCTTTAGCATGCAAGGCAAGAAGAACAAAATTTGTACCACCACCACCACCCTCTGCCCTTTATGAGCAATGCTTTAGATGCACAGGTTGCAGATCCTGACCATTTTGTGCCCCTCTCTATAAAGTGGTCATGGTGAAGGCAGCCACCTCTTCAGTCGAATTCTCCCTGCTACACTTAAGAGAATCCCATTCTGCTCCCTCGATTTTTATCTACCTAACAAAAAGGGTAGGTGTGCTGTGTAGTACCGCAGAACGGAACCAGACAGGGCCTTGCCTAGATATATGCTTTCTAGTGAAACTTTTTGTTAGTGTTAGTGCAAGGGTAAGCACATCAGATTTAGAATTTTGTCCTTATAGCTGTAATGAGATTTACCACCACTTCCTGTCCTGAAGACCAAACAGTAATAAGGCAGCAATGCAAACAAAACTGAGGATCCAACCCTTCTCCTCTGTCTGTTTAGATAATGCTACTGGCAACTTTATCATGTAAGCTAGAATTATAAAACCAGTGCTCTTGTTGAGACCAAACAAAGTTTATTTCTTGTTCCTCAAAGAAAAGCTCAAAGGCTTTATATTTCAAGTTGTAGCAGCAAAAAGAACTTACACTGCAATGGATGTGATATTTTATTAGAATTGATTGGAGATTTGCCAGTGTCCATGAAATTGATGATATAAATGTCCACTACCTGTTTTTTTACCTTTTTTTTTTGTTACACTTGTCATATAACAGTACATAAACTGCATTGTATCATCTGTTTACCTTTTTTGTGTACCTGGATTTCTTACCATCATTTTGTATCTTCTCTACAGGAAATCACAAGTTGACGCAAACAGCAAAAGTTATAATCAAAATATGTGAACATGAGGTGAGCTCTATATGCAATACATAATGTTTTTTGCATAGGATTACACATTATTCAATAAAATCTATAGTTTATATTTTGCTTCCACTAGTTCCTCCTTTCACACTTCATCAACACAGGCAATGGTTGAGATGTTGTGAAGCTCCTTCTTCACTTCCATGCACCCAGAGGCCATTTGTCTCAATGGGCATGGTGATGGGTGACTGGTGTGGTTGGGCTGGCATGTTAGTTACTGGTTAGGTTGTAGACAAGGTGGCCAATAGCAATGCCGTCATTAGTGTGTCACCACATCGCAATTTATGTCCTAAGGACTACAAAGAGGAAGCATCTGCATTATGCTAAGCATCCTGCATCTGGAGTCAAGGAGGTGGCCATAAACAATAAAGTTTACAAGCTAAGGACAGGAAGCAACTTTGGAGAGACAGGTTTCAGGAAAGCACATAACAGAATGAAAATTCTTTTTTCATTTTCTTGTCTTCCTTAAAATGAGTATGCAAGTTATTTTCAGCTTCCTAAAGAATTATATAACTCCTGAATCATAAACTGTTCACCTATGGTACACAAACAGTGACTGGAACTTTTCCCTACAAATCTAAAACTTTGTTATACATACCTTTTAAAGAAGCTTGTATGTTCCTATTTGATGTTTTAGATTGTGATATATTTTGTGTGTTATTGCATTCGTCTCATGCAAACACAAACAAAGCAGCACTGAAGTATACAAATACATCAAACCAACAAAAGTTACTGAATATTGCAAATAAAATGATTCTCTTATTAGAAAAAGGCATTTAATCTTGGCAGTAGGCTATGAGTGGTTGTTGGAGGCCTCTTTTTTTATTTCAGATGTCATCTTCATCGTAATTTATTCATCCAGTTGTTGCTGACTGAGCAGCCTATACTATTTGACTGGTGGCCATCCTGTAATTCCATGTGATGTAGTATTAGATAACTATATAAGTATGTGGCACTGTAGCCAGATACCCAGACCGCCGTGCCGTTGCTCTTGGGGGGGTTACTAGTCTGTACACTATCCAGTCTCTGTTCTTTAAGCTTTCAAGGGATAATACATCAGATTAATTGTCTTTCAGCGGTTGTAGAGTTAACTTTATTTATGTGATGGCATTTGCTTCATCAGCACGCCATGTGGCCTGCTCAGCATTTTATAATGGCTGCTGATCTGTGTCTGGGATCTGATCCCTGGATCAGCATTATCTGCTGAGATCACTAGCACCCCCTGCTGTCCGGCAGTTCATTTGGTTGCTTTCTTTTTGATAACTGAACAAATCCTTGACCTTTTTTGCACGCATATTAGCACGCATATTAATGATTTTGGTATTTTGCAACACATTTGTCTAAAATTCATTTATTACAGACAAAGCTAATCAGTTAAAAGTCCAATATAGTTTTGGTATCTGTGGGGCTTAAACCCTGTGAACTAAAAAAAGGAAGTCATACATTTATTAGTGACATTACAACTATTATTTATATGTTTCTCCACGACTACATGCAGACCAAGCTGTCTAACAAAAGTAACAGAAGCATTCATACAAGGGGTGCACACAGAGGTCAGCTTTCATTGATATGTTTTGAACCCATATGGTTAAATTTGGGGTTTGTTTGTCCTTTAGCTGAAATCAACCTAATAAGACTTGTTCATTTAAAAGAACGTTGCTCTACTGGCAGGATAAGGAGGATACAAAACCATGTTACAGGAAAAGAAAAGCTACTTTCTTAATTAGCTGGAGGGTAAAAAGAACATGTGCAGCTATGTTCTCCTCGTGGTTGAAATATCGCTATTGGACCAAAAGGTGGATGGCATGTTGACGTTTTGTAAAGCCTTGTAAAAGGCTGTAATTTTACTGGCACAATGTGAAATTGATCTAAGCCGCTCAATGGCTTCAAGCAAGTCTCCTTGATTAGGCAGGCTGTTGTGATGTTTTTAGGAAGCTATGCAGAACCTCCTGCCTGCCCTTCCACCAGCTGTGATCTGCCTGGTTTGCAAGACCAAAAAAGTTCTATACTGAGAAAGAAATAAAAACTTTAATCATTAACATGCTAATGAAAAGGGTGGGGAGAAACAAGTAAGGTAATATATGAGCAGATAGAACTTACTGTAAATTATTTAGCATGCATCTAGACACTCAGCAGTGATGGAAATAGATAAAAGTTGTAGAGAAAACCTAAAACTTCTGATTCTTTTCTGGGTCAATGACAAGAAACATTACCAGGGAGTTAGCAAGCATTCTGCTGATTACTTTGCCTATGTACCCTATAATGCTTCAGTAAAGTATAGACCCAGTCATGGCATCACTAAATATGAAATCAAGTGTGCAATGAAAAAAGAAAGGTTTATAGGGCTAAATGATGAATCAGGGAAGACGATATATAAGCAGAATAAAACTTGGCTTTGAAGCAAAGCTTGGCATGCAGTTTGTGTTCTGTGGAATTCACAGTATCCAGACTGACAATATCAAATGGCTCTGGTTGAGTATCCAGATGCCTAAGACTATTAACACTAGTGAATATTGTGTGCACT
This sequence comes from Pyxicephalus adspersus, assembly GCF_032062135.1. Taxonomy (NCBI): domain Eukaryota; kingdom Metazoa; phylum Chordata; class Amphibia; order Anura; family Pyxicephalidae; genus Pyxicephalus; species Pyxicephalus adspersus. The sequence goes on from NC_092863.1 coordinate 1,869,211, forward strand.
CTTTGTCACCTCCCTAACCTTCCTGGTTTAGACAATTAAATTTGTGGATTTGTTGGACAAAGATATTTTCATAACCAACCCACAACTGTAATAATGTTTGCAATATCTGGTTAAGACTTCTATTTCCTGCTACCACTATTCGGCACATGCAAGTAGAAGAAATGACCAGACTATCAGTTTTATTGATGCTAAATATGGCCCTGTTTTGATGCTAATTTTTCCCTTTTGTTCCTTTACAGATGAACGAGATTGAAGTTTGTCCTGAATGTTATTTAGCCGCTTGCCAAAAAAGAGAGAATTGGTTTTGTGAACCGTGTGTAAGTATAAAAGTTCAAAAAAGAGCTTAGTAATATAACAAGAAATCTGCTTATTGAGAAAGCTTCTATTTACCAACAATACTGTACATGCTTTATGGAGGATTTGGGTTTCAACCTGTTCTTATAATAAATAGGACAACAGTTATGTATATCCAATGTTGGGTTAGCAATCATGTCCTCAATAAAGGCATGCTTATGAAATAGATGAAATTCTGTTTCTCATTGGGGAGATATTCACACAACAAGCAAATGAGAGAAAATCTCTCTAAAGTGATGGTTTCCCCCATCTCTTTCAGTCCTAGTAAAATGGTCATCAAGGTATACACCAAGGGATATTCCTCCCTAAGCATGAGATGCCATTAGTCAGTGAGTAATTTAGGACATTGCAAAGCTGATTATTTGGATTATTTCTGACAGAATGTGACTGTAAGATAGGAAACCACTGCAAGTATTAAAAACACACTACTGCCCCCACACTGCTAGTTAGCAACAGCTTCATCTGTGACCAAGGACTGGATAATCAGAAATGCTACTGGTAGATACAATTTCTAGCACATCTATAAAGCCCACAAGCCCAAGAGTCTCACATATAGTTGAAGGAATATGTGTAAGTTGGACACCACGATAAAGGTACCCTACCCCCCCAACAGTTATCTAGAGAATGTAATTTTAGCTTTCACATTTACTGTTCTGTCAGCATATTTAGCATTTTGTTCCCAATGAGCAAAACCAGAAGTTGTGGTGGAGACCCTTATGGTGTTCAGCATGCATTTTTAATCTGATAAAACCACTTGGACATGAGAAAACACATCGTTCTCAATACAGCTTGTTCATTTATTAATTGTGTTGCCGTGCACTGGGAATACATTGAGTGTGCTGCATTTTTTATGCATTGAGCCATTCAGATAAGAAAAAACATGTCTGAAACGCATGCCTACAGAATGCATAAGAATAAAAGCATATTAGTGAGAACTGTGCTGTATACAATATGGAAATTAGGCATTTGGAGACTTGTTTTTTTAGAGTTGATGTGTTCAATCTTGTGTTTTTTTTTCATCAGAGTAATCCACATCCCCTGGTGTGGGCAAAGTTAAAAGGTTTTCCTTTCTGGCCAGCAAAGGCCTTGCGAGATAAAGATGGCCAGGTGGACGCTCGCTTCTTTGGACAGCATGACAGGTGGGATTACACGCATGTATTTTCTGTTCTGTTTTGCAGAAAAAATTGTTCAATAAAATCCAGGCTTAATAGTCAGGTCTGTGCCCTGCTGCCTATGTCCACCAGATTGTGATAGTAGCATGTAGAATCTGCCTTTATATTTGTACTCTTTGTGTATTTGTCCCTGTCATACTTAAAGTTCATTGGAAGGTTTGCTGTATCTGTGCCCCTTTGCTTGAAGGTGAATGGGGGACAGCAGGTGGTGGAATGCCAGTGTTTATTCTCAACTTTGCTGGCTGTGACAGGCGGACATGGAGAACATTTACAGCCAGCTCCCAGTTTGTCTTAGAGACTCTTGTCACATTGTTCATTGAGGTAAAATTGTGTCAAGCCATTCTCCCACTCTCTCCAGCACTATTATCTCCTCTGTTGTACCGAGATTAATATTAATAAATAATAATAATACCTGATTCTTACTATTATTGGAAGTTATGTGATCTCATTCCCTGTTGCAGTGCTCAGGCTTAGCAGGCAGTCATCATATGCGGGATCTATTTATTTATTGTTTCGTTATTCATGTTAGGTATTTGGAAGCCAGTAAGGCTACATACACACTTCAGATGATTCTCATCCTATAACCGTCTCAGAGCTGATATCGGACGAGAATCTGGCGTGTGTATAGCGCTCGTCATCTGCCGTTCCAACGACCGTCTCCATTGTGGGGAGGACGAACGAGAAACAATCATAATTAATTAAAGTGAATGGGGGAGAGCGCGGCAGGGTATCGCTACTTCGTTCTCCCCTCTTCATGGAGCAGAATGGTGCTGTATGTACAGCACTCGTTCATGCATCATGCAGTTATTGTGCATGTGTACGCAGCCTAAGATCTAAGTTAAAATTAAAAAGACAATAGTTGTGGTTTTGGCTAACATTCATGTTTTATTTATTCCCCCAGGGCCTGGGTCCCCATGAATAACTGCTACCTCATGTCTAAAGAAATCCCCTTCTCTGTTAAAAAGACAAAAAGCATTTTCAACAGTGCAATGCAGGAGATGGAGGTCTATGTGGAAAACATTCGCAAGCGTTTTGGCGTTTTTAACTATGCTCCCTTTCGGACACCTTACACACCCAACAACCAATACCAAATGCTGCTGGACACCAGTAATCCAGGTGCCGGCACTGCTAAAACAGACAAGCAAGAGAAGATCAAGCTGAACTTTGACATGACCGCTTCACCGAAAATCCTAATGAGCAAGCCTATGTTAAACAGCGGCGGGGGCAGGCGGATTTCATTAACAGATATGCCTCGGTCGCCAATGAGCACAAACTCATCCGTACACACAGGTTCTGATGTAGAACAAGATGCCGATAAAAAAGCTGTATCCAGTCACTTCAGCGCAAGTGAAGAGTCGATGGACTTCATTGATAGAAGTACAGGTATGAAAGAAAAGGGAACAGAACCAATACCTTATGGGACATTTACAAGGTTTTGTATGTCTGATACCTTTGATTGCTACTTAATGAACATTTACCAATCTTTCAACCATTTCAAATCAAATTTTTTTTTAATTTCAGATGAAATTGTAAACTTTTTTTGTGTGTGTGTGTGTGGTCTAAACCACTTTTTAAATTGATTATGTCTTTAGCAAAAATTAGAGCGATTGACACTAAATTGGCCAACATTATCATGACTGTAAAGAAATACTGAGGGTCCAATGGTGATGAATCATTTTTCCACTCATTCACCTGTAAAAAAGGTGAAGGAGATTTTCTTGCGCTCAGGTGACGTGCTGCCTGTAGAGTAATCCATATTTTTTGCAGTACAGGATCTGATGAGACTTCTTTAAAGTGCCTGAGAAAAATATAATTATTGGATAATACATGACCATAAGGACGAAAGGTGTGCATTGGCACATGTGTGGCTTTCACCTCATTACTTCTACTTTGCCTTGCTTTATGTGGGTGGTCAGCATCTTCCCTAAAAATCTATAAGATGTGGCAAGACAGAAATTCTTTGGATAACTGATAACATTAAAGTTATGGAGAATGTAAAAAAAAAACACACCAAGTAATGTACAATCTGTACAGTTCTGTCAATTTAATTTTAGCTTAGGTCTAAGAATCCAACATTTAAAGTTAAACCCCAGCCATTTAATAAAGATAACACCAGCGAATGCAGTCATGTGTTTATTAAAAAAAATCATTAAATGTATTTAAACTCCAACCATTGTTGTATTTCCACTGGGGAGAAGGTGAACAATTCTAGGAGCTAGATAGATGTGCTGTAATCACATGAAGACTGCAGAATTAGGCAAAATGATTGAATCGGCATGCTGCTTCTCTACTGTCCAAGCTTAAAGAGTGGGTGGAAAAACTGTTTATGCTTTTTTGTTTAACTTCATTAGAGAAAAATCAGATCACCTTTTAGTCCGTGCATTGTGGCAGAGTTGTGAAAGCTTAATGAGAGACAGACAAAACCTTTTGGAGGTAAACCACTCCTATATATGTTTATCATATTTGTATTTAGTTGTTAGCCCGGCATTCAGCTTTAATAAAATAGAATCATTAAATGAATGTGAGAAAAAGATTTCCTCAGATTGCATAATAAAATTTTTTGAAGTTATAAGTTAGTTCCCCATTGACTTAATGGCTTTGCAATTTTTTCACAGCTTCTCCTGTTTCTACCAAGACGGGGCATGGAGGAAGTATCACGGACAGCCCGAAACCTTTCTCCCCCCAATCTTCCACACCGTTACCATCTAAACCAGACAGAAGCAGCAGCACTGGGAGCATTCTCAACCTCAACCTCGGTCAGTGACTACCGGTAGTCAGAAAAGGCTTCAAAGCACACATGATTTTGTGAAAATGCCGGCATTTGGTGGTAGAGGAGATAAACCAATGGCAGAAATTACCTTGTAGCAAATTTAACTCCACCAAGCTTGTCATGTGCATCCAATGTATATAGGTGCTAGTAGAAATGACAAATCTCTGGAATATGCAGAAAATTCAATTCAAATTTTTTCTTTGACAGTGCAAAGCAATCCGATAACATACTGTTAATTTAACCTTCGGGTTTGCTCTCACAAATGAATCACAGGCTCACATTAAGCTGATTGTTTTTGCTTACCCATCTAAAAACTGTGAAGACGCCATATTTTAAGTTAAGACTTAAATCATGAAAGCTGTGCTTAATATGACAAGCAGAGAACAAAGGAATGGTCAGTTCTTATAGGTGATCCACAGCTGATATTAGCCTCCATTCTTAATATCCATTCTATGTTCTGCATCATGTCTCTTTGTGAGGCATCTTGGTGGATGAGCAGGGCTTAACATCATCACGTTAGAACTGCCCACTTTTGTTTACTAATAAGATGGCTGGTAAGGAAATGATTGTGCCAGAGTGGTGATAGAGAAAGCACTGATCCAGTAGAGTTGATTGAGCAGAAGCGGGGCGTTCTTTGCACCGCAGGACCTCAGGTACAGCTTGCACCCCAGCAAGAAGAATAGTAAGCAGCACAACAGTTCTATGGATGTTCTCACACTGCATATCTACATTTATAATGCCACAAAACAGGAGCACACTGCCATTTTAGGTACACATTCAAGAAAAAGGGTGCATTTTTATGGTTATGCTTAGGCACAGTTACCATTGCTAAAGATAGCCGATTTTCACTTTTTGAGTTCAGATCAATGTTTAAAAAAATGCACATAAACAATTTATATATTTGAACCAGCTGAACTTGATTTCTGTGCTTAGATCGTAGTAAGGCAGAGATGGACTTAAAGGAGCTCAGCGAGTCCGTTCTTCAGCAGTCAACACCCACGTCCCTCATTTCCCCGAAGAGGCAAATTCGCAGTCGCTTTCAACTGAACCTGGACAAAACCATTGAAAGCTGCAAAGCCCAATTAGGTATCTTCTACTTTTTATTACCTGTAGATGGGCCCCTAAAAGCTTCACATTAGATTGTTTGATTGATAAGGATTATCGTCTTTTTAAACTCAGGAATTAACGAGATTCCAGAGGATGCGTATGCTGCAGCAGAACACAGCGATTCCGAAGAGTCCGAGAAGACAGACTCTAGCGACAGCGAGTATGTGAGCGAAGAGGAGAAGCCTAAGAATGAGCGACATGAGGACGACAAGGAAATTGTAAAAGCTGAAAAGGCGATCTCCCCTTCGTTGTCGGTAAAGAAGAAGGCCAAACAGGCCAGTGTGGCAGAAACAAAAGATAACAGTAAAAGTACTTCTGCGGTGGTGGAGAAGGGGGAGGTGGCAGTGAAGGAGAAGCCAGCACCTGCCGTGGAGAAAGACACTCCTGATAAAATCAAAGCGCACCCCGTTAAGGAAAAACTCAAAGGGAAAGACGATACAGATTCGCCAACAGTGCGCCTTGGTCTGGACTCAGACTCTGAGAATGAACTTGTCATAGACCTTGGGGAGGATCCCTCGGGACGAGAAGGACGGAAATATAAGAAAGAGGCCAAGGAGCCCACAGCAAAGCACTCAGAAAGTATGTCTTTTTTCATCCTTATGGTAATAAAATGATACAGAAATGTCTACTACAAATAAATGCCTGTACCCTGATTTGTTCTTCATTTATAGAGACCATGGTGATTTTCCATTCTTTGCAAGAGAATCTTACATTACTTTTTATTTTCTTAGATTGTGATGGATATGGAAACTCCTGACACCTTTTACATGTTGCATCACATTAGTTCTTTCTGCTGGTCAGAAGTCTGGATTATAATTAAATAATTCTGACTTTTGTGGTGTTATTGTTGCAAATCCACATCCACATTACAACCTTCCTAATGACTTTGTTTAGTTCTAGTAGGAAAGATATAAAACCTGTGTCCAGTTTTTATTCCTGTTTGTGGTACTGTTCTGGTGATCACAGAAACTAAGAGTAAATCTGTCAATTGAGGTAATAGACTATGGTAAAAAATAAAAAGCAGTTCTCACAGAAGAGACAAGATAGCGTCTGGATGTAATACATTCCAAGACCGACTATCACAGTCACAAACGTTAAGTTGTTTTGTTTTTGTATTCATGAATATAATGTGCTACATCATTTTTATATTGGCTTACAGAATTGGATATCCAGATGTATGAGGAATCAGTGTAGTAATGGGTTACTTCTATAGTACTGGTTTTGGGCTCCAGCAATCCAAAGACCCCATAAGCAGAGGGCAGTATAATTTGCCACACATAGCACCTCTGAACTCAATTTATACCCTGACATTTTCAAGTCTGTTAAAGGCTGTATGTTTGGTTTTTGCAATCTGCTGCTCATTGTTTTATGAGTGTATATCTTGCTTTAAGGTTTTCTCTCACTAAATATTTTTTTTTTGCACAGGTAAGGCCTCTTCTAATAACAGTAGTCAGCCAGCAGTGGAGACCCCAATCATGACGCGTTCTGCAGCCCAGGCTGCCCCTGCAGTTGGGGTGACAGTGACCACCAGCGCAGTAGCCTCTGCCACTACTCAGGCTGCAGCTACAGGGAGCCCAGTGAAAAAACAGAGACCCCTCTTGCCTAAAGAGACTGTACCCACAGTGCAGAGGGTGGTATGGAACCCATCTAGTTCCAAGTTTCAAACCTCGTCCCAAAAATGGCACATGCAGAAGGTGCAGAGACAGCAACAGCAGCAACAACAACAACAACAACAACAGCAGACAACGACCCAGCCAAGCACCCCAGCACCACCTCAGTCTCCACAAGGCACAAGATACCAAACGCGGCAGGCTGTTAAAGGTATGAACCTGACATCTCTAGCCTCCAGAGAGATTTTTATTTTGTCAGCACCATCCCAGCCGTCTATTGTTAAATGTGTGTTATATTCAGACTTCTCATATGATGAAGACAGTAAAATTATCATTTCTTGGATTTATTGAAGCAAGGTTATAGCCCCCATCGCTAACATCCAATGAGATTATCTGTTTCAATATCTTACTTGCCATTATTATAAGAAATAATGCATTGTGGCGTTAGGACTGTCATCAGGGATGATCTAATATAGCTGAAATTTTGTAGCGTCATTAGAGAGATGAAACCATACTGTCTGCTGTGAAAAACTATTGCTCTCCTTTTAGAACCAACAAAAGGACAAAATGTACACTTAAAGTATTCTCGGTGTTCGTTCTGGAATTCTAATATTATACACCTGCATTATATGTTTATTTGATGTAATCCTTTTGTAATTTTAGCTGTACAGCAGAAGGAAGTCACACAGACTACAACTACGTCCACTATAACACTGGTCACCAGTGCACCACCACTGGCCGTTGTGACCAGCCCTGGACAGTCCCTGAATTCCTCCATCACCAGCGACTTGCCCATTGCAACCGCCTCTGCCGATGTGGCCGCTGACATTGCTAAATACACCAGCAAGGTAAGCCATGATGATGATCATCATAAAGTCTTTTCCTTTTGCAGCATATATGGCCACTTTTTTTACATAGCTTGATGACAGCATTTTGTCATCAAGCTATGTAAAGGAAAAAAGGAGAAAGGAAAAGGAGAAGGAAAGCATTGCATTAGGATTAGGATGCATGCTGTAATGAATTTTAGAACTGGGAAAAAATATCTGGGCATTTTAGTTGAATGATATATATTAACTGTGAATATTTTCCATCACCAAGTTCTATCACTGGGAACCCAGTGACAAGTGTTATCCATTTTGAGCCATAACACAACTTTCTACTTTTGTTTTCAGATGATGGAGGCCATAAAGGGCACAATGACCGAAATCTACAATGACTTATCCAAAAACACAACAGGAAGCACCATAGCAGAGGTATGCTGTGTGCATGTCTCCCTTTCAACACTAATGACCGTGTAATTTTAGTAAATGTGTATAAATACACCTTTCACACCCAAAAACAATTGTTTCCTTAAATATATGTCTCAATTCAAGAGCAACAAATAAAATGCATTGCGGTTTAACAGCCCCTAGATATGGTGGCTCTGGTCATTTTATTGTCCTGTTTTGTAATGGTATTACACTTCCCCATCTAGGGGGGCAATGCTCACTGTACAGTATTCATGAAGGAGCAGCGTTGTCACCTAGTGTGTGAATGTGGGAGGGAGTGTGTTCTGTAAAGACTGCAAAAAATTAAATGCTGGGGTTTATGTAAATTTTATCTACTCTCACCACCAGTCAATACATATGGCTATGTAACATTTTGCTTGATTGTCTACTCCTAAACTCAGTATCTTGTCATTATCACAGATCCGCCGATTAAGAATCGAGATTGAGAAACTACAGTGGCTTCATCAGCAAGAACTCTCTGAAATGAAGCATAACCTGGGTAAGGAGACTAATGGGTGTCGGGGTTCATATAGCCTGTGCTTTGAAATCTTATGTACATGGGAGACATAGAAAAGAGGTGCTGTATTATCCTTATATCTGCACATAAGTTATCATTCACTGTGGTTAAAATATGTGTCCACAGAGATGATTTAAGGCAGCATAGGTATGGTTATAGTACTCCCGTGGCCCCATTAGCACCAGTTTATCTTGAATAGTACAGCTTGGTCAAGTTGTTTCATACACAGATAAAAAACCTGCAAGTCACTTTTTTTATTTGCCATTAAAGGTTCTTTGTAAATTTATACCAAGCTTAGTTATTTTAAAAGATCTGTCTCTTTCTCTGAAAAGAATTGTAATATTTTGTGATGATTGTATTTGTATTTTGAGCGTGTTATTAGTAGACAGCTATTTACATTTATACACTGCCACCTGCTGCTCAGGAATACCATTACAGCTTATTTGTAATAAAACTGTATTAGTTCTAAAGCTGCGTACACACTTGCAATAATTATTGTTGAAAACGAACGACTAATGACCGATCGTCTGATAATTGTTATCAAAAAAAGTGCAAAACGATGCTGACGAACGAGGATTGTCGCTGGAAACGAATGACCGTCCTGGTGGATCTGATTGAGCGACAATCGTTCACTATCTATTGTGTGTACGGTCGTTCAGTGATCATGGATGGTTCTGTAGTACACTTTCTCCTTTACATATCACTTCATGCATCGTTTAAACGATCTTATCTAGCGTGTGTACGCTATTAGTGGATTATATTTGAACATTCGTATTGTTACAACATGTACAGAATTGTTCACAATACGATCGTTCAAAATATTTGTGCATAATCATTAGTCGTTTGTTTTCTAACAATAATTATTGCAAGTGTGTACCTAGCTTTACAGTCCACCCACCACAGGATACTCAATTTATCCTTTTTTGCATTTTAAGAGGTAATATAGAGACCATCACTGTGTATTATGCTGCAGAAGGTTACTCTGCCACAAAATCAACATTGTTTTAGCACATGCCTGTCTATGACAGCTAACATTATCTTTCTGGTTGTTTAACTTTTAGTTATGTGATGTCCTTTTTTTTAATAATTAGCAAGTGTTTTTTGTTTGACCAGTGCTGAGTCCTAACAACATTTCTGTTTTGATCTAGAACTCACTATGGCTGAGATGAGGCAGAGTCTGGAGCAAGAAAGGGACCGGCTAATAGCGGAAGTAAAGAAGCAAACGGAGCTAGAGAAACAGCAAGCGGTGGATGAGACAAAGAAGAAACAGTGGTGTGCCAACTGCAAGAAAGAAGCTATCTTCTACTGCTGTTGGAACACCAGCTACTGTGACTACCCCTGCCAGCAAGCCCATTGGCCAGAGCACATGAAGTCTTGCACACAGTCAGGTAAGGAGGTCACCGGACAGCACTGCAGAATATCACAGCGAGGTGGGCCACTTGTTCAGATTTAGAATTTCCCTTTGTTCCAAATACATGATGTGTGGAAGGTTTGGTATTATGGTATGTTATTATGTACAGACTGATCGTCACTTGATCTAAAATGAATAAATGGACATTTGCAGTCACCAGTATCTGTGGTTGTACAAGAGCACCATCGTTATCATGCTTTGACCCCGTCTGATTATTTTACACAACCATTTACCAAAAAAAGAGACTCAAAGTTTACTATTAAGCACCACACATGTCAGAAGTGCCTTGGTGTAGCAGTATTTCATCCACATGTATTTGCAAATATATGGAAATAAAGTTACACTCATTATGATAAAGCAGAAATGTCAATGCAGTCACAGTTTAATGCCTGGCGTTGAGCAGGTATATTGATGGCCTCACTTTATTTTAATAAAAGTTTTTATTTCCTTAACATATGACTGAATCTGTATGTAAACAGTAATAAAGAGCATTAATACTAATCTGTATCTCCCCTACAGCCACTGTGACACAGCAGGAAGCGGAGCCAGAGCTTGATAAATCAGCGCAGGCCGCAGCCAGCATCCAACCTCAGCCCACTGAAACCGCCACCACGCCCAAAGAGAAGGAGAGTGCCACGGACAAGAGCAAAGAGAGTGTCACTGTACGTATCGCTGGTCGATAGCTTGCCCACCTCCAAAGTGAGTGAAGACAAATCTGTGTGTGTGTGCGTCTGTCTGTTTGTCTGCAGGGGACAGAAGTTTTTTTTTTTTTTAATTGCTTGATGCCTATCTCCCAGAATGCTTCATGTTTTATTTGCCATTCATGCCTTATATGCAGTATGTCCCTGACCCCAGAGCCTGACTTACCTGCTGTATAGTGCTTTCAGATGTATGATCAGCCCTATGTGTCTGTGTTCTGCCTCTGGCTGACAGCAAGTTCCTTACCTCCTTCTAAATATTATCTAGCTTAAACAGAGGGTGAAATTTATTACTATTTGGCTTTTATTGCAGCTTGTGTCTTTGTTGAATTTTATCTTACTTCCTGTCCTGGGACCAAACGGGAAATGAAGTTATCTTCCTAATAAAGGCACACACAAATAAAAACCAAGGTTTTATTAAGCCTTTATAAACCTGAAAACAACATTATAATGTATTACTGGTCTTTAGTTGTGGTAAACGCATTTCCATCTCTCTATCTCTGTACTGTATCTGTGGAGGAGCAGTGATTTCATCCTATCCAAGAAACACAGAACACCTACCTCTCTTCTGATCTCCATAATGGTGTTCTGTAGTCCTTAGGTGATATCTGTAAATAATGTAACCATTAGGAATGTAGCACTGGGAAAGTTGACAAGATTTCTGGCAGGATGAACGTGTATTTATTTTATACTCCAATTATATATTTAATGGACCAAATGGGAAAAAATAAGAGAAGCTTATTCTGAGGGTTTACACACACTTTAAATGACACTTTGGGTCTAAGTGACCACACCAAATGTTTGAAAATAGCCCTAAACACAGGGGAAATTTCATTTTCATGGCCAGGTCTGTTTATTCATTGTGTCCTCACTCCCAAATACACTCGATGAATAAGTCCTGGATAAGGAGAGCTTTGATAATATACTTACCTGGCACCTAGGTGAGCATGACATCATCTGGCTAAATCTTGGAGACTGTTCAGTAAGCCAAATGTTGCAGGTAGGTGATCCTGTACTGTGCTGCATCACCCTTGTTCTAGATTTGGGCTAAGAAACATTACCAGGGATCTTGTCAGCAGAAAGATAATGTCAACCTACAAACTACAGACATCAGTGAAAGGTGAGTACAATATCTAACTATCCCCCGCCTACCCTGCTACCCCCTCGGGTATTTTCTATGCAGCAGTTAAGGAGGGGAAAGAAGCCACTCTAAATAAACAGACCTGGTGTAATTCGGCTTTGGCCCCTCCTCATTCTGTGCCAAACTGAAAAAAAAATATTTTGTCCTAATTTTCCTTAAGAAGATCTAAAGTCCTATATAACATGCAGACACATAAAACCAGCACACATAATGAACGGATGTGACTGCCTTGAAAATTTGTGTGTAAACTCCACCCAAGATGAATGCGTTTGATGGGACATTGATAAAAATCCAAAGATTCACTTGACTTTGTTATGCGATACGATTGAATGTTGTGTGAGACAGAAGCAGAACACCCAGAATCCTCCCCTCTCCCGCTAAACTGTGAGATAAAACGCCATTGGTCAGTTGTAGAACACAGACATATATGGAGCCTGAATCTCACCCATCCGTAGCCATCACTGTCCTCCATCTAAGGTTCCCTGTGCTGTCCCTGCAGATAGCAACAGGTGTGACAAGCAGCCAGCCTATAAAACTGGTCCACGTGCCTCAGACCACGGCCTTTATCCCAACTTCTCATCCCACGATTGTAAGTACCAGAGCTCTCATCCAGTCTGTTGTTGGCATCGAGTAGTGTAGTAGCTCAGTGTCTCTTTTTTTTTTTTCCTCTGTGGCTTCTGAAGTTTGGTTTTCACCAGTCCCCCCAATCCTCTTCTCCCTTCCCCTGTCGTTCACCCTACTTTTACTTTGCTCACTTTACTGTGTAGCCTGAGCTGTCATACACATCTCTCCCGCATTTCTTTGGCTGTGGCATGACAATGAACAAATAACTAAGACGTCTCTCTCTCCAGGTATAAATAATGGTCATGGTGTGCATGTTACTGCATATCTGTATGATGTATTTATGTTGCAGCGTATGCAAACCTCTGTGATTCCCTCATAGCAAAAACAAGAGTTCTGTCAGTTTATTGATATATGTGCTGTTTGGTTTTCTTTGTTGGCTTGAATCATATTTGTACTTTACAACATTTTCCTTTATAAACTTTGCAAATATTTAGTTTAAAAACTACATTTACAAAATAGTGGCATTGCAACATATTGGAAGTCTATCGAGATGTCTGGCTAGGGTTTGTTCACTAGAATCCAGATTAGGTTAACTATAGATGGCATGAAAATGGATCACTATGATATAAAACTAAATGTATGACAAGTTTGTGATAGTCACATCTATACTATGTACCCAAATGCATATGGACACCTGACCATAAAACCTTTACTAAATAACCAAAAGCATGAGGACACCTGACCATCACACCTATACTTCATACCCCAAATCATGAGGACACCTGACCATCACACCTTTACTATATATCCAAAAGCATGAGGACACCTGACCATCACACCTTTACTATATATCCAAAAGCATGAGGTACTATATATCCAAAAGCATGAGGACACCTGACCATCACACCTATACTATATACCCAAATGTATGAGGACACCTGACTATTACATCTATAGTATATACCCAAAACATGAGGACACTTGACACATACTATAGACCTAAATGTATGAGGACACCTGACCCTTACACCTATACTTTATACCCAAAAATATGAGGACACCTGACCATCACACCTATACTATATACCCAAATGCATGAGGACACCTGACCATCACACCTATACTATATATGCAAAAGCATGAGGACACCTGACCATCACACCTATACTATATAGCTAAATGCATGAGGACACCTGACCATCAAACCTATACTATATACCCAAAAATATGAGGACACCTGACCATCGCACCTGTACTATATACCCAAATATATAAGGACACCAGACCATCACACCTATACTGTATACCCCAAAACATGAGGACACCTGATCATCACAACTATAGTATATACTATATACCCAAATGCATGAGGACACCTGACCAGCACACCTATACTATATAGCCCAAATCATGGGGACACCCGACCGTCACACCTGTACTATATACCCCAAATGCATGAGGACACCTGACCATCACACCTATACTATATTCCCCAAATCACGGGGACACCTGACAATCACACCTCTACTATATACCCAAATGTATTAACACCTGACCATCACACCTATACTGTATACCCAAATGTATGAGGAGACCTGTCCAACACACCTATATTATATAGACTCCTATCTGCATGTAGAGAGGCATCATGCAACACACACTCTGTAATCTCTCCGTATTAAATGTGGAAAAAAACTGAATATTTATATCTATAGCCATATACATGTATTTGGTTTTGCTCATATATTAAAAATAATGATTCCTGGTTCAGTGAGAGGTAACATAAATGAAATAATATTTTCTTTTTAAATAGTATTTTATTATAAATGAGTTGCTTTTATTATAGATTGTTGGGTTGTGTCACATATCATTAAATGCTAGAAGCTGCAATATAACGGTGGAGTAACACATTGTTTTCTTGTTAACAGACCATCCCAGTGGTAGTGAGTCCAAATGCCGGGACTGTGGCTGTGAGGGCAGGCGTCCAGTATGTACAGACCACTGTGCCGGTACAAGTGAGAAGAGTGTGAAAGCTGCAAAAAGAAGCGAAACCATGAGCGAAGCATTAATGGATGGAGCCTGGAAAACACTACATTACCTGTGGGCCTTAACAAGGACCTTACACCATACTGGAGCGGCTTGCCTTTCTGTAAATAGTGTACAATCTGTGGATGTGATTAAGATTAGAGTATCGCATTTTTTTATATTTGTATTCACTTTAACTTATGAACCCTTGTCTGGAGAAATGACCGAGCCGTGATAATGCCAGAAGCTCCCAAAATCTTTTATTCGGTCACAGAAGAAATGGGATGGGGCATTCACTTCTTGTCCTTGTCCTAAGTTTGGGAGAGGAGATTGTAAACCTTCCTAGCTGCAAATGAATAGAACATTTATGTCACTGCACAGAAAACAGACTGATTACATTTCATGCTTCTCAATAAATTCTCAACAGCAAAGGTGAAAAAAACAAAACACTTCAACTGGAAAAGGTTATATCATTCATCAGTCCAATTAAAATGTCCTTTCTTTTTTGGGATTGAAAATGGGGGGGTGAAAAAAAACGGCATTAAAATCTAAAAAGGAGAAAGGACTGCAAATGACAGATGGCAGAAAAATAAGAATTTTTATCTGCACATTAAAAAAACTATTGAAAAAAATGGTTAAATAAGAATATAGCACGTCGAACATAAACTGTACGTCTGTAAACTGCAAAAAAACTCGGAGCGGCGCGGCTTATATATGTATAGGTGACTATTCACTGTAAGATAGCATTCCATTATTGTACATTTTTAGTCCAGTCGGTTCTCACTGTTGTTCATAACAAAGATGGGGGATGTACAGTAATACAAAGATAACAAAATGAAAAAAAAAAAAAGACACCAGTTATCCCACACAAGAGAAGCGGATCCAACATTGGGTGTATGGGAGGGGAAGTGGGGAGAACGGGTCCGTCTGACCTTCCCATTGGTTTTAGCATATGGAAGTATTTTTTCACATTTTCTTTGTATAAAGTTTGTATTAAATCAAAACATTTTCATTTTGACTGTTTGGCTTGGTGTGAAAATACGTTTTTCACTGTGGTTACAAATGATGTATCCTGTTCTTTTTATTGCTATCCCTTCTTTTACTGTCATGGTAATATAACGTTTTCCCATACAGGAAGTGAGGGAAAATCTACAAAAAGAGACTGATGAGGGTTCTAGCCTTCCCCAGACTAATAAAGGCCTTTTTAGTTCTATGTGTGTCACGATTTGAGAGTTTCTCTCACTTCCTGTCTGTTAAAGTTGTCACCGTGAGAGTGAACGAGGGGACATCTCTTTAAAACATTGACATTGTCATTTCAAAGAATCAATATCTTTTTGGGTGGAACATTTGCTGCTCAGAGTTTCGGCTGCTTGGATCCTCCCTGTTGCACCGCAATATTGTGGCATGGTGGATCCCTGCACAACATGCTAGGAAAATTGTAGTCCCTGAGACCAGACCAATATTGTAAGGCTTCATCTATAATGAAAAAGGTTACAAAACATTTAATTACAATAATTGCGTCATCACTGGGTTTCAGCAAGAATCTCTGGTTTCTTCTGGGTTACTTATAAAAGGTATGATTCACCGCTATATAGTTTTTCTTAGGGCCGCAATCATGTTATTATTCATAGATATGGTAAGTCTTAAAAAATAGAAAAAAAGAAAGCAAGTCTTGATTTACAAAGTTTTAGTCCCATCGCGGAATACCTTTTAAAAGGTGGAGAGCCGGGTCACATAAACTGGCAAGGAAGATCATGTGACCAGCCTCTCCTCCAATCACAGTGTCCCTCTGCATTTTAGAACATGAACTTCATGGCATACCGTGCCAGGTCGTGGTGTGCACAGGGCAGGAACGGATAGCGGTATCTTCCTTTATTAATGGCCCCTTCAGTCTAGAACACACAAGCAGATCTGCTGCTAATATTGAGTTTAACAGATCATTTTTCTGATGGCTATTTGCTGAGACTTTAAACGTGGCACACATGTTCATGGGATGGAGCGAACCACAAAATACTGGGGCTTTCAATTTGATCGTTGGACTGTTCACAAAACACAGTTTGTGTACTTCCAATTAATATTTACCAACATGTCCGATTGAGCGCCCAATTGGTTGTTTTTTAAATTCTTTTTAGATTTCCTTTCATCCCAATCATTGTATTAGCTTGGTGATTGGAAGTAAAAATCAGCTAATATATCCTAGGCCTCAGTGTCTCTGGCCCATTTCACACACCCGGTTTGCAAACCACAAGTAAGCTGCTTTGAAGCACATAGCAAACTATGGCTGCAAACGGCAAAGTAACATGGTCGCAGCGTGGTTCTTCCTTCAGGATGCAGCTACCCAAACCAGAAGCAATATGTCTCTTCTGGAACCAAAATGCACCACAAGCAGATGCACAAAATACTCCCCAACCAATCCCAATAAATTAAAAGGGAGCAATGCTGAACAACCTGTGGTCAACTGCAAGTCTGAAATGGGCCTTACTCTTTGGGTTGGAAGTGTCATCTCCCTGATCTCTGCCACCACCTCCAAGCTTCATATGGAAGAGGCCCAGTATTGAGAAATGTAAACAACGGCTTCTTATTTCTAATGTCATGCAAATTAAAAGTCTAGAAGGAAGTTTGTGAGATCAGCTAGGTGACTTGGTAGGGTGGCCATGCTCTCCAATATATCCTTGTCAGTCTCAGATCCTGAGAAGAGATTCAATTTTAGTTGCTGACCCAAACTTCTGCCACCTCGATACAGAACTGCAGTGAGGGCTGTAATCAGCGCTGTACCTTCCTTCACATGAGTGCAATACCTTTCTGTTCCAGTAAAGGTAATGCAAAAGATTCTTTTATCTTGGGAAAGGTTATTTTGAGCTTTACTTGCACTGCAAGACATATTGGATCCAGATCTGTATCAAATACGGAACTGCAGGTGACCTAATGGTATCCATCAGCCTTCACATTTATCCTAGAAAAGCCAGCAAACCCAACAAAGCATCTAAAACTAAACATTGGGCAAAGATAAAACTTTTATAAGTAACCGACTTACAATATAAAACCTTGCATTAATACTCAAATTCTTTTAGAATCTCTCTTGTGCCGGGTCTTCTTTTTGCTTGAGCTTATTCTGCTCTCATGTGCAAGTGTTTATTACCCAGAATCCCATTTTACATATTTTTTCTGTGGTTGTCACTTTGTTAAAAAGGTAATAAGAAGTTTGGAAAAATGTTAAGATTTAGAAGTATTGCGATCATTGTGCGGATTTATGTATGATTATTTTATGCATTCTGGTTCCATTGGTCCAACCTTGGATCCTTTTGATTCATCCTTTTGGGTATTGCAAATTTCAGGCAGAATTGGTTGCATAATCTGCTGCAGAATTTGAGGGCCAATTGTGCCTTGTAGGCTACGGATCACAGAGCCAGAACTGTTCTGGTAGGTGTGTTTAATGGGTAAGTGAAATCATTTGTGTGAAGCAATTGTGAAAATGGAAACATTTATAGACATGATGGAACCTGAATCACCTCGGATCATTGCCTGACCCTGGGCCAATGATCTGCAAAGAAAAAAAAAGCACTCACATTATGCTTGTATGCATAGCAATTTGCACGGAAGGTTCTGGTGAGCTGATGTGGACCCCACAGCAGTTTTGTCTTTTATATGTATTCGCTCTCTATGACCCGAATAGGTCTAGTTTAGACCAATGAAGTCCTGGAAGGTCACATAGCAGCAGGGATTATATTATGTACAGCTGAACCCTGGAAGCCACTTCTCGTAAGTTTTTTCACTTCTTTGTTAGAGAAATACTACAAATGTGTGCAGATTATGGCTCTCGGGAACTGGCATTGGACACCCTTGTTTTAGCCTGTCATTAATGCATTGTGCAAAATGTACATTAGGGTAGTAAATGTTAAAGACCCTGAAAAGGTATGTAACCCCCCCCCCCCCAAAAGAACTTCGCTCTTCGCTATTGTACTTATTGAAAATCTTGTGCTTTCTGCTGACTTTATTCTTTTCAGTTCTCTCTGTGGGCTGCAGAATACCTTTCCCCCAATATTACCGGTATATGGATATGAGAAGAGGGGGAAGTTGTTCTGTGCTCCTGTCCAAGGATAACAGCAGCAGGTAGAAACATTACAGCAAGTAAATGTTGTCAGCAGTGGCCTGAAAAGAAGGATTCGAGCAGGAGAAACCTAAAAGAAAGTTAATGGCTCCTTCACATCTAATGAGCGGTAAGCTGTCAAACATTTTTATCATGGGCATTACACGTACAAATCCAGATGGTGTGTTGCCTCTGTGGGTGGTAATGGTGCTGAATAATTCTGGGCCTAAAGCGAGCTAACAGCACTGGATCCCATGAGTGGGTATGAAACCAGCCTTTGCCTCTTATTGCTGCCTCTGACCCAGGGGTGGGTGGTTGAGGGTTCCCCTTTACTGGGAAAATTCTCCTGCACTCCCTGTGCTGTTTCGGGGTTGCAGATCCATGATGGGCACACTATTGTTAGCTGGTACCGGTAGTACCAGGCCTGCTATGTATATAGTAACCATCTAATCTAAACACAAGTTACCATTATAATACATTCGTCGGCCATATATTAACATAACAAGTCCCTTTTCTGATCCCTCGGCTTCAATCAAACACAGAGTAGTAGAAAGGGAAGAACAGAACATCCAGCACATTGGTCGTGCACTTTATATTGAGATTTCCTGACATGTTCAATCACTTCACACATGATCCAGGTGTGGAAAATCAAATAGCAACAGCTGGTCAGAAATCAATCAAAAGTGTAAATAAATTCACCACATTGCTTCTGTTCTGACAATATATTCACCCGGCCTTCTTCCAGGGTCAGGTCTTTGACCATTTAGATTGGCCAGGCCTGAATAACATATTCAAGGGTTTATTCCTGACACCCCGGGATGCCAGTATCATATACTGAAAAGTGCAAAACATTGCAAACAGGCAACTAATTTTTTTTGTTAATTTGCAGAGGGGACATTGCTGTCTTTTTGCAATAATGAGCTGTCAGCTTGCAATATTTTTGTTCTGAAAGTTTAGCTCCTCTTTAACATCAATAAAAATCTGTCTAAAGTTTTCCAGGGCTTCTTAAGCTGGGTACACACTTGCAATTTTTGTCGTTGGAAAGGATCTTTCACGATCCTTTCCAACGACAAGGGACTGCACGATGCATGAACGATGCTGTACATACAGCACTGTTCTGCTCTATGGAGAGGGGAGGGGGGGAGAGCGACGGAGCGGCACCCTGCTGCGCGCTCTCCCTCTTCCCTTTCATTAGGATCGGTCGTCGTCCATCGTCCGTGGATCCGGCAGGTCGGTCGTTCGGACGATGGACGACACCGACTGTACACACGGCAGATTTTCGCCCGATAATTGGCCGATGCCGATTATCGGGCGATAAAAATCTGCCGTGTGTACGTAGCTTTAGTCCTGTGTAGTATCCAGTAGGTGATGTTATACAGACTTTCTGGCTTCAAAAAGTATTCCTCAAACCTCTGGTTAGAACCAGAAATCTCGGAATTGGCAATACTATAAATGCAGGCATTTGATTGGTCAGTGGTGCTTCTCTGATATTTAATGAACAATTCCCTGCACTTTTGAGATTGGATGGCTCATGGGGATTCATGGCACCTTCCCATAGGAATATCAAAGATCTTTAGCTGGCACTGCAAATGTACAAACGCCTGCACCTCTCCTATAGAGGACGGGACAGAAGGTTACCCAGATTTACAACATCTTCTTTATTTACATCTGTTACTCTGTATGTTATGTGAGCTGGTTGTGTACATTTGCAGAAGAGAAGAGTTGTTAATATTATTGTTATTATTAATATTTTTATTATTAAACAGGATTTATATAGCTCCAACATATTACGCAGCTCTGTACATTAAATAGGGATTGCAAATGACTTACTAATACAGACAGTGATACAGGAGGAGAGGACCCTGCCCCGAAGAGCTTACAATCTAGTAGGTGGGGGAATTAGACACACAATAGGATGGGAGATATGTAGTGCTGGGAAGTAGTAATGGTTTCAAATGACAGAAGAAGCCGGGTAGGCAAGTTTGAAAAAATAGGTTTTGAGCAAGTAGGAGCAAGCCAAATAGGACGAGGAAGACCATTCCAGAGAGTGGGGGCAGCTCTAGAGAAGTCTTGTATCCGTGCGTGTGACGAGGTCCAGGAATCTTTCTGTTCCTGCCATGGAGACACTAACGGAGGTATGTTCCACCAATGCAGAGGGGCAGCAGCATTCTAAGCTCTCATAATGGCTGTGCTGATGCTCTGATGAAGGCTGGAGGGCAGATGACAGCAAGTCCTGCAGCTCTGCCTATTCCTTGTGTGGTCACCTATTGGATCTTTAATTTATATATATATTTATATAATCTACTACTGCCGTCCTCTCCTGAAAGCCCATGTCCAGCTGTACCTCTAGCACCAAGTGCCTGTAATATGTTTGAAAGTACTGTTGAATCATCAGGACACTACAGACCGATTATTCCCAAGGGCCTGGAACCTAAGATTTCAAATTGAAGAACTCACTGTTTGCACTTTATTATATATTATTATTTTATTTTTGGTCTCAGCTAGTCAAATATTCATACAACAGTTTCTGAGCCCCTAATTGCTAGATAGTTATTATTATTAATATTATTAAACAGGATTTATATAGCGCCAACATATTACGCAGCGCTGTGCATTATTTCTAGCAGTTCCCACTATTCATCTTAGCAACATTTGGCTTTGCAAAAAGTTGTGAATATATATTTTAAAGCTTTATATATCTTTTTAAAGAATACATTATAAATAATGACTTAATAATGAAGATTTATTTTATGTTGGCTTTAGGAACTTGTCATGTCATCAACAAACCACAGCTATGTAATTATTGATATTGTCCACCAGGGGGAGACACAGACCAGTCTAGAGCTACCACATACATTGGGACTGGTTAAGCATCACACAAAGATATTTTCTACTCTGGGGAATGAATTGCAGGATCTGCTAATATATTTAAACTGTAATTACCATTCTGTTGTTTTTTCCTAGATTTAAACATATATCTTGAATATTTGCTGGGTAAGTGGCCTTTTTCTTCTTTAAATACATAATTTTGTTTCAGTAACCTGCAAATTAGTGTAACTGTGCTACAGTTCTCAGCCAGCTGATAGGTGGAGAGAATAATTAAAGAAAACACTGCTAAAATGTTATAATCCAAGCTGCCATAAATACCAAGGTACCACAGGTGTCTGCTGGTCAATCACCTGGATCTGGTTTTCTAGGGTATGGGAGGGTCAGTCCCCTGATACTCCAGGTATGCGAGAGTTAGTTACCCTGTTACTCCATGTTTGTGAGGGTCTATCCCAGTTTACTCCAGGTTTGTGACAATCACTCCCCAGGTACTCCAGGTATGTAATGGTCAGTCGTGGGATATTCCAGGTATGTGAGTGTCACTCCCCATGTACTCCAGTAATGGTCAGTCGTGGGTTATTCTAGCTATGTGAGTGTCACCCCTCAGGTACTCCAGGTTTATAATGGTCAGTCCTGGGATATTCTAGCTATGTGAGTGTCACTCGCCATGTACTCCAGGTATGTAATGGTCAGTCGTGGGATATTCCAGGTATGTGAGAGTCAGTCACCAGGTACTCCAAGTTTTTGAGGATCAATCCCCAGGTACGCCAGGTATCGAGTCATCAGTTCTCTCTTCTTCCCACAGTTGTCATTTTTTTTTTGGAATGGGTTTTGTAATGATGGATGCCCATCTGCAGCTTGTGACCTGCCCCATCTTTATAACCCGATACCCCCAGGGTGACAAGCAGGAGGGTGTAAGAAAGATAAATGTCAGTGTCTCCTGAGCTGGGCCTGAAGCCGTACGAGGCAGCTTGTGTGTAGTCTGCCCAGAGCCATGGAGCACCTGTCTGCTGCCTCACATACCTTCCCAGGCTTCCATACTTCACAGGTATGTCAGTGTCAGTCCCCTGGTACTCCAGGTATGTGATGATCAGTCCTAGGGCAATCTAGGTGTGCAAGGGTCACACATTTACCTTTGCTGTGGTCAGACTGAATGTTTTCTCATTATTAGGTGTTTGTTCTTTACAGATCTGCCTCTTGCTGGATGAGTTTTGTTCCTGGCTCTGTTCCCTGCAATCTCTAGAGATATCCAGGTGTGGGAACCCCAGGGAGGTCATCAGTTCCTGAGCAGCTTTACCTGTCCTTAACATCAGCTCTTCCATTCCTATACTCACATAATCCACGTCCACCATACAATATCCCCAATATATAACCCCACACCTATCTATTTATTTACCTTTGTTATATAAAGCTCCCTTACAGGAGATTCCATTGTTGGTTCGAACACTGATTTTCCAAATCTTGAAATTCAATAAAACGGTGAAACTTACGAATATGTCTGCACTTTCTTTTTTACAATGAGATATTTTCTGGCTGATGTGTATGCTGGTCACAGGGTCACAATACAACGTGTCTTAGCTGAGGTTGACATTTTCCTAGCAGACGGAGGAGACGAGTGTCCTCGGGCCATTACTTCCAACGTGTCCCTCTTCTTCCCACAGCTGTCATTTGTTTTGGGATGGGTTTTGTAATGATGAATTCCCTTTAGCAACTCGTGACCTGCCCCATTCTTATAACCTGGTACCCCCAGGGTGACCAGAAGGAGGGTGTAAGAAAGAGAAATGTCAAGTCTCCTGAGCTGGGCCTGAAACCATACGAGGCAGCTTGTGTGTATGCTGCCCAGAGCCATGGCGCACCTGTCTCGCATACCTTCCCAGGCTGCCATTGTACAGGAGGGGGTCCAGGTACATCTTACAGCTGCTATTGCTGATGACGATGATGTACCAGCTGTCCTAGTAATCTGGGGTATCAGACAGCAGATACCTTTCTAGTTCTAGGGGATAGAACTACCTATGATTGAGAAGTTGCATGGCTCAGTGGTTAATGGCTCTGGGTGGAATTAAGCAACCAAGCAGTGACGGGAGGAACTGTGTATTGTAGTGTTGGTATTGCACCTTCATGGTGGGGCGTTCCTCGGATGGGGATTGCCTTGTAAAACAGTCCATTCCAAATGTACTGCACATGAACCACAACAGGAATTATATATATATATATATATATATATATATATATATATATATATATATATATATATATATATATATATATATATAGCACCAACATAATACACAGCACTGTAAATTAAATAGGAGCTTGCAACCTAATGCTATGTCCACAAGCCTTATAGGCTTCATAGACCTGAAGGCTGAGTTGTATCAGAATATTTTTCATGGTTTTGAGTTAGTGGCTTAAAATCTTACCAACCAGACATTTGGTCTGTCACCCCAGAAGCTATTCAGAGAGAGAAAGCAACCTACTCCAAGATTCGATCTCATATCTGTTTTTTATCTTTTCAGCCAGAGCTCTTATCCACCAAACCACTGCCACTTTGCAGTGAGTGTTTGTGGTTTAGAAGTAATTTATTTAGCTTTGGCCCGTCACCCTACAAGCTGTTTAGAGAGTGGAAGCATCCCGTCCGGGGATCTTTTGTCTGTTTTTTTTTTTTTTTGTTATTTCTCTTTGCAGACACCTCTTATCCACCAAGCCACTGCTACCTCCAAGTCGCAGAGTTTCTTGTAGTTTTGAAGTAATTTATTTCCCCCGTCACCCCACAATGTGTTAAGGCATTGGCACTGAGTTATGAGAGGTAAAGCTTTCTGCTCTGGGATTTGTTGTCATTTAATTTATTTTCCGAGAGAACTCTTAACCACTGAGCTACTGCCACCTCCCAGCCACAGGGCTTCATGTCCAATATTTTCCCTATGTTTTAGTGGGACTTAAAATATGTTCTCCTTTTTATCTCTAATTTAGATGCTGTGGATTCCAAAACATTTTTTGTATAATAACTTTTCCAATTACAGGCTTACTTAACGGTGTCATGAACTACACACCTTCCTCCCTACAAGGTATTTAGGGTTTCATGGTAGGCTACGAGAAGTGAAGGAGACAGCTCTGGGATTTGATCTCATGGTTGTTTTTTATCTTATTTTAGCTTTCAGCCAGAGCTCTTATCCACTGAGCTATTGTCACCTCAGTCGTTGTAGTTCAGTCCAAGACAGAGGGACATAACATTTCCCCCAACATATCCTAAAGTTTTTCCTTTCCTGGGTATTTTTAAAGATTCCTTTATTATCTTCTATAGAGTAGACAGATGGCGAGGAATGAGTTTCCACACAGTGTATATATTAGTATGGTAAATGTATTGGAGTCATACTTTCCAATGTAACATCGCTGCTTGCATTTGTTGTATTAGATGTGATGCATTACCATTTGGGGCTGTTGGAAATCTTTTTCAGTGTTTCGCCCTTTGTTGCAGCTTTTTGATATTTCTTATCCCTTCCAGTAATATTGATAGATATATACTTGTATCTTTTTTTATGGAATGATTCTCCTAATGCTCAGGGAGGTTTATTTCTTGTGTCTGGGTCAACACATAACCAAAGGTATATTGCAGCCATGTATGAAGGGTCATTTGGTGTGTGAGGGGTGCAAGCCGGAGATGTGGAGAGCTTCATCTATCTTTTTTTTTTTTTTAATTATTTTTATTAAAAGATATCAAGGTACATACAAAGAAAATAAAATAAAGTGGTCGTAACATACAGTTCAAAAAACAACATACAGCAGGGTTAGGTTCTAACAATACATATCTGCAAGCTTGTGGCATAACGGCCAACTGCATAGAAATACAAACATTGTAACCAACCCGTTGTAGCAGGAACCATGATATTTTAAGGTTTTCAAAAATATTTTTATAAGAAAATGAAAAAAAAAAGAAGAACAAACAAATTAACTAATTAAAAAAAAGGAGTTAATGGGGGGGGGGGGGGGTTAAAGTGGGCATTGACCAGCTAATGAATCAATCACATCTCTGAAACAATGGCAGAGTGCAATTGGGCATCCATCCCAGTATACTCAGGTATCTCGGGGGGGGGGGGTGGTTGTAACAAACGGCAATATTCCTCAGTAGTGATAAAATGGATCCAGTGGTACCAAGTCTGTGTGAATTTTTCCGCTTTCTTAGCGTCAGTGGATATCATATCCTCCAATATATATACTAGTAACCCTTTGCAACCAATGTACTACCGTCGGAGGGGCAGTATTCTTCCATAAGGCTGGGATACAGGCCTTAGTTGCATTGAGAAGGTGTCTTAGGAGAGAGTTACTATAGCACCTGCGGGACATGTCCGAAACATGAAGAAGTGCCAGGGTCGGATTGCCCCTTATATCCACTTCTGTAAGCTTTAAAATATTAGCTACCGAACTCCAATATAATTGTAATTTTGAGCATTCCCAGAAAACATGCAGTAGCGTACCCTGTGTGTCGCCACATCTCCAGCAGGTGCTATCCGACCCCGGGAAAATCTTAGCAAGCTTCACCGGTGTCCTGTACCAGCGACTGGCCAACTTGTAGTTGGTTTCCTGATATTTGTTGCAAATGGACACCTTATGACAGAAATGGAGTAACGTATCTCTCTGGGCTTCAGTAAAACAAGTGTCCAAATAAGCTTCAAATAAAGGGAGTTCTGGCGTATATACAGATAACAGGGTTTGATAGGCATGGGAAAGTGTGCCCCGTACAGGTTGACCAGTTGCACACAAGTCCTCTAGAGGAAGACGCGATCGGACTATTGTATTGGGCCGCGGCAAGGATCTCAGAACATAAGTGAGTTGTATGTGGTGCCAGGGCGACAATGAAGGGAGATCCCTTTCCGTTTGTAGGGTCAGACTATGTTGCCATTCCCCATTGTGCATGAAATGGGATATTCTATACACGCCCAAAGCACGCCATTGGCGAAATATTGGGTCAGTCTGGCCTGGGGGGGAATCCAGGATCGCCTAAAATGGGAGACATTGGAGACAAGTATATGGTTATGTTTTGAGAGGAGAAGGACCTAGTGACCACATTCAAGGTCTCGCCAATCAATGGATGGGTGTACATTGCCGTCCTGGCCGCCGATGTCGACCAGGCCAATGCGGCAATTGGGGCAGTAGAGCATGCATCCTCCAACCCAACCCACAGTTTGGAGCGGCTATTAGTGCACCAATCCAGCAGCCTAGACAAGTGCACTGCTTGATGGTACTGGGTCAGGGAATGCCATTCCTCCGTTGGCTTTGGGGGGTCTCAGTAATGTCATCCTAAGCCTGGGCGCCCCATTAAGCCAAATAAATTTTACAAATACCGGGCGGAATTTTAGAAGGATAAAAACCGGGATGTGTATTGGGAGTGCTTGCAGCATATACAACAGTCTAGGCATAACATTCCTTTTAAGCACATTGCACCTCCCAAACCATGTTAATGCCATCTGTCTCCACCTCTGTAGATCACTTATCTAATAGAGGGATAAAATTGAGATCTACAATTCGTGTTAGATTAGCAGGAATCTGTGTGCCCAGGTAAGAGATAGCTGAGTTAGACCACTTGAAGGGGAAGATTCATCTATCTGAAGGTTTCCTGTCAATTATAGTTTAAAGTTTATCATGTCCTTTTTATAAGTTTGTATGTTTTATACGTCTGCCATAATTAGGCCATCTTACACCCCATGCCTCCTGATACCTCCATGAACATCGGTGTCCTGAAGAAATCTTCCATATCTGAGAAGAACTTTGCTGGTTGACGGTTGACTGATTCATGTTTCTGAATCCTAGTTCACAATTTCTCACTATTTTGCATAGTGGGTCTTATAATATTTCCCTTCATTTTGGATGGTGTAGCTTATAATTCTTTTTCTATATTTTGAGTAATATGGTTTAGGAAATATAAGTACCTGATATGTACATGTGGTTACTCAGTTCATGAGGGCACATGCTTTGTAGTTTATGTAGTCATATGAATATTGATTGGAATACATGTAATTTTTCTATATATTTAAGTGGTTGGTTTCTCCATGTTTGTTACATTATGATTGTATTGTCTGACTTATTTGTACTTTGTTACTTTTATCTTGAAAACTCAATAATAATTACTCAAACGAAATATAATTACCCTACGAGAGCCATAACCTGGCACCTCACGGGGTGTTCAGGAATTGACCCCAAGCGATGGGAGGTGAAGTAGCTTGCTGCAGGATTTGATCTCATGTCTGTTTTTTGTCTTTTAACCTTTAGACAGAGCTCTTATCCACTGAGCTATCACCACCTCTCAGCCCTAAACTTTCTTTTATTGGGGTTGATTTTACATCATACTTTTTTCTATGTTGAACTGTAAAACTTATAATGATTGCCCTCTAGTTTGGAAGGTGAGACATTTTTAAATAAAATATTTGCTGTTCCTGGCCCATCCGGTCACCCCATTTGGTGTATAGACATTGACCCAGTGGAACCCAAAATACTTTTCTATATTTTGGAAATTAAAAAAAAAATATATAAGCTTATCCAACAGGCTGGGAACTAAAATTATTTTGTCCTCCTGCCTGTCAGGCAAAAAGGAGATAAAGTAATATGAAGAAGTGGGGAGTCAATCTCACATTTGTTTTTTACCCATTTCCCCAAACAATGCTCGTGTCTTCTGAGCTATAGCTGTCTTGTTTGCTACTGTTTTGTTATCTAGAAGTCCTTTATTTAGTTTTGAACTTCTTAGTGTAATCTACAAGTAAAAAGACAAGCAAAGGAGTTGTTGTGAAGCATCAATAGCTCAATGGCTAAGAATGAAGACTGGTACATTGGAGACCTGGGTTCAATTCCCTGGGCAGGCATGCTTCACATTCCTGGTTGGTTCCTCTGGTGTTCAGATCCCTGAGCATGCTCTTGGTTGAGATGCTTGAAGGCCTAAATAAGTTTACTTACCTGGTACTGTCAGGTGTGGTGACAATGATGGCTTCAATCCACAAGTCTGACTACCTGATGCTTGCAGGCCTGGCTTGGTTGTGCAGCCAACATGGTGTTCCCAGCAATGGTGCCCTTGTTACAGTTGAGGGGTTGGCAGATCTGTTACGTGAAGTATGTGAGCTAAGATTTTTTTTAGACAGTTTTAAGAAAATAAGTACAAAAATTAGAAATAGGGCTGCCCGTTAAGACAGCCCATTTATTTTATTGTAGTTGTTGCAGTAATAGCACAGACTATGGACCAAAGGGAGAGGATCCACTACCAATTGTGTTGCCCACATATGTTACAGACCTGTGGGCCTGGCCTGGGACTGGAGCAGACTGGTGGGTTGTCCATGGCCACCAAGCTTTCACTCAGGGATTTGAGTTTGAACCTACTGTGCTTCACAAAGTGTCTCATGGAGCATACAGTGCTTTGTGAGCATGCATCTGGGGGGTCCAGCACTGGGAATTTGTACATGTGGATTACGGCATCTCTAGGGCCCAGCATGGGGTCTGCAGTGCTTCTGTATTTTGCACTCAGGACCCACAGTGCTTTTGTCTCTGAAGCTTTTAGCACTTCCATGGTTTGGCACTTGGGGGACTACAACGCTTTTGCACTCAGAGTCTGCAGCGCTTCCATGGATTTGAACTTGAATTTACAGCACCCTGGTCAACACTCTTATCCACTGAGCTACACACCTCTGCTCCAATGCTGCTGTGTTCGTTCTCCTATTTCAGGAGTAAGAATTGACACAAATTCAAAAGCATAAACCGGGATTCAAACCAAACATTCGGAAAGAGATGCTTACCTATAGGTCGGCTACCAAAGCTCTGAGCTAACCAGCCACTACCTTTACATGTCACTATTTAGATATTCATATCACTAACTCCTACAAATTCAAACAAAATAACAGGGGAATCAAACCGGCAACTTAAACAGCAAAACCCCACGCGTGGTTGGTTGGTTGCTAAACCCCGACGCCAGTACAAAGCTGTAGCATTTGTTTTTTCCCAGCAAGCCCTTTGAACATAAAAATTTTCTTCAAATGTAAAAATAAAAAGAGCATTTTAATATTGAACTGATTAAATGACTCCAGAATCCAATAACCATCCAATACCAACTGTAATTTATTTCCCTTGTTGTACTTTAATGTGCATGAAGTCTTTGACCATTTGGTCTCCCATAGACAGGCCATAGAGCTAAAGATTTGGAGATCCTGTGATGGCAGCACGAAATACGCCTTATGATGTTCAGGAAATGGCGGAGCCACTGTGTGACCTAACATGAAATTCTGGCTTGGACAATGTCGGTGGTCTATATGGACATGGAGCTGAGTGGATTAGGTCTTCGCCATTCCCTCTGATTTTCCTAATCTGCATGCTTGTGCTGCGTAGGTGGCTCATTATGATACAGCAATGCAATATTTCTTTCTGCCCCTTCCCAACAATATACAGACAAGGGAGTCAAAGGAGGTGGAAATGGAGCTGAAACCTTAT
Organism: Pyxicephalus adspersus; assembly: GCF_032062135.1. NCBI lineage: Eukaryota > Metazoa > Chordata > Amphibia > Anura > Pyxicephalidae > Pyxicephalus > Pyxicephalus adspersus. The sequence continues at coordinate 1,899,221 of NC_092863.1, forward strand.
TTAGTTCTGTCATGGTGAAAGGAACCAAAATATGGTAAATGTTGTAAATAATTGTCCTTTTCCCATGTCAGCATGAATCGAGGTCAAAGGGCTGATAGGAAGCCTCTCTATATGCAGATAAATTCTTCAAGGCAGGAGGAATCCATAATCAGGTACAGGAAAATGACTGTCAGATGTGATCTTACGGCACATGTCAAATCCAATATGGCTGCAGTGAGGATCTGGCAAATCTTGGGTGGATTCACTCTTTGTTTCTGCAGTGGCCATATGAATAATAAATGATTAAAATGGCCAAATAATATCACAAATTCTGCTATAAAAAATCGGAGAAAAAAAATGGACCTACGAAGAGTTATTTTATGAACTGCCAATTGCCCGGATGTAAAGCTGTTGTTTTGGTGTCGTTGGTGTCACATGAGACAAGCAGGTAAGGAGCTCAACACCTGAGCTGTATCTTCATTCTGGCACCAGGCAAGCTGGATAATACAGAACCAGGACAGACATGACAAACCACATCATCTCTCAGGGATAGGTCCTCTTTAATTATCTGTAATTAATTATCCCCAGTCCTCTGTACCCCATTATCCCCAGCTCTCTGCACCCCATTATCTCCAGTCCTCTGCACCCCATTAATCCCAATCCTCTGCACCCCATTATCACCAGCTCACTGTACCCCATTATCTCCAGTCCTCTGCACCCCATTATCCCCAGCTCTCTGCACCCCATTATCTCCAGTCCTCTGCACCCCATTATCCCCAGCTCTCTGCCAGTCCTCTGCACCCCATTATCCCCAGCTCTCTGCACCCCATCATCCCCAGCTCTCTGCACCCCATCATCCCCAGCTCTCTGCACCCCATTATCTCCAGTCCTCTGCACCCCATCATCCCCAGCTCTCTGCACCCCATTAATCCCAATCCTCTGCACCCCATTATCACCAGCTCACTGTACCCCATTATGTCCAGTCCTCTGCACCCCATTATCCCCAGCTCTCTGCACCCCATTATCTCCAGTCCTCTGCACCCCATCATCCCCAGCTCTCTATACCCCATTAATCCCAGTCCTCTGCACCCCATTATCCCCAGCTCACTGCACCCCATTATGTCCAGTCCTCTGCACCCCATTATCTCCAGTCCTCTGCACCCCATTATCTCCAGTCCTCTGCACCCCATTATCTCCAGTCCTCTGCACCCCATTATCTCCAGTCTTCTGCACCCCATTATCTCCAGTCCTCTGCACCCCATTATCTCCAGTCTTCTGCACCCCATTATCTCCAGTCCTCTGCACCCCATTATTTCCAGTCCTCTGCACCCTATTATCCCCAGCTCTTTGCACCCCATTATCTTCAGTGTTCTGCACCCCATTATCTCCAGCTCTTTGCACCCCATTATCTCCAGTCCTCTGCACCCCATTAATTATCCCCAGCTCTCTGCACCCCATTATCTCCAGTCCTCTGCACCCATTATCCCCAGCCCTCTGCACCCCATTATCCCCAGCTCTCTGCACCCCCACCATTCTGTCCCCTTTCTAACATGACAATCCTTTGTGCCCAGGACAAGACGACGACACACAGCGTTTTATGTTCCCCAAAATGTAAACGTAGTTTTATTTAATGCCAGACCACATACAACTTTTATATATAAAAATCAGAGATGGTGGCGTAAGGCACAGCGCAGACACATGCGGAGTCCACATCCCATCTATACAATCGAATTAACTAATGTACACAACGCGGCAAACCTCACAATTGCCACGAAGAAAAGATTTATTAAATAAGATCCATATACACCCTCCTCGCCCCTCAGACAGGTAAAAGGAGCGAAGTGACAAAAAAAAAGGGACAAGTCCATAAATTAGACAAAAACAAAAATACAAAAAAAAATCTCTTGGACTCAGACAGTTCAGCGGAAGGTGATTGAAGTGGTGAAGTGGCCAATCATATACAGCCGTTGTGCTTCTACACAGTCCCCGTGATGCATGGGCTGAGCACTTGAGTCCGAGCTTCTCTATAAACATCGTATTAAATAACAGACTGCGGAATACAGGAAGCCGGCTCCGCCAGGGCGGGTCTGTTGGTCCATAGGATGCCGATGTACGGGATGCCTTCTTGTCCGAGCCCGAATTTCCTGGATGGCCAAAGTCAGCTGATGCAGGTGAGCGCCTGACGCTACAAGTACTCCAGCTCGAGGGCGTGCCTTAAGGCCTCCAAATCAGCATGGCAAGAGATTCTCCAGAACGGCATGTTGTGCTGCAGAAGAAAAGAAAATGATGGTCAGGAAGGAATCAATGATTCAGCTAATTTCTCACGGGCCTGAGCAAAGTTATAAATTATTTTATCACTGCGGATCTCCTAGAAAAGATCTCAGGGCAGCTGTATCACCCTGCATGGGTACCGGCACTAAGTTTTAGGAGTCAGGAAGCAGCAGGAAGGGAGCTGAATAGACAGGTTCTCTTAGTAAATGTGGCCCTTCTGTATGTAGGGAGCAATAAAAAGGCTTCAGACACTCGTTTTTCATCAGCTGTGGCTGGAGTAAGTCTGCACAACATTCGGCATGTTTAATAATCGCTCGGAGAAGGCAGACAAAAGTTGCTGGTAGGAAGCAGACGCTATCAGGGGACACTCTGGGTAATGGAAGGGATTTTCTGGAGGAAATTGCTCAGGATGCTTGTTGTAGTTTTTTTTTTATTTTAACAGTCAATGGTGTTTTAACATTAGAGGTCAGATCTGAAAGTTTATCATGGGGGGAGGGGGGGGTGTTACCTTTTTTGCTGCCTGTTCCTCTTCTACACCATCTCCAATTACAACGTAAACTGCTTTTCTCCCAAACCTTTGCATTATTCTCTCGAAGCAGCACTCCTTTCCTGCAAACAGATATACAGTTTAGAATAGGTGACAAGTTGAGGCGTCAGACAGAGGGAGGGGCTACAAAATCATAGGGGAGGGGCATAAAGAACCGGAGAGGAGTTTGAAAATTCCATAACGGGCATAAAACACGGGAAGAATGAGTTTGACACAGGATAGGAAGATGGAGTACAGTGAATGAGCAGGGAGCAGAAGGGAGTATAAAAAACATGGAGGAGGAGTTAAACCATCACAGGGGAGGGGCATAGAGCATTGGGGAGGGGCTGGAATTTTTAAGGCAGATACAGTTCTCCAACAATCATGTGTAACTCACACTAGGTCAGCACTCTCCCATCACCCTTTCGGAAGATATGTCTTACCTGTCTTGGTGGCGCTATAAATATTTTCTATGGGGAAGACGGTCCCCAGGCCGTACAGCAGGACTTTGGCGATGGCCGGCACGAGCTGGGTCGTGGTAACCAACACGTTCACACAGTTTGGTCTGGGAAAAAAGAAATTAAAAGGTCAGGATAAATATATTATTAGTTTAAAATTTAATATGTTATATAAGTTGGGGACAGGATCTCTAACATTAAATTAAAAACAAGTATTTGAAATACTTTCCTGCTTTTTGTAACATTTGGTTCATACACCCCAGGGTGACAATACTGAGCAATACAGAATATTGTTTGATATTGGGCAGCTGAACTTACCTGGAATGGATGAGATTCAGGGCTTTTAATGCGTGTGTCAGCCATAGGTCTGTCAGGGCTTCCATCTCTGCCCGCAGCTGAAGCCATGTCTCTCTCTTGGGGCCACCTATTAAACCTACAGATACAGAATCCTAATTAGTATCAGAGACTACATGAGATTTGATTACAGGTTCTCTTTTACAGACGCAGAAAGATGTGTTCCTCATTAAAAGGGCAAAATAAATGATAGTAAATATTGGAAGGAAGGAAGACGAGCAATGGCTAGGAAATGACTTTGATTGGCCAGATTCAATGGAATGAACCCCATGACCATAAAGCAGGAAAACAGGGCTAGGAGCCACAGAAAGACCCAGCTAAGGAGAGAAACCTGTGCTTCAGGATTTCAGGGCAACATGGCTGGAGAAAGCAAAGCTCCGAGGCTTCCAGGGATCTGGTCGGTATGTGTTAGGCTGCATACACACATGCAATATTTGTCGTTGGAAAGGATCTTTCATGATCAATGACTGCACAAGGCATGAACAAAGCGCTGTACATACAGCAATGTTCTGCTCTATGGAGAGGGGAGGGGGGAGAACAACAAAGTGGCACCCCGGTGCGCTCTCTTCCCTTCACTTTCATTATGATCGTTCCTCGTCTGTCGATTCGCCAGGACGGTCCTTTGGACGACAGACGATGAGCGCTGTACATACGCCAGATTCTCGTCCGATACCAGCCCTCAGCAGATTTTCAGAGGAGAACCATCTGACGTGTGTACGTAGCCTTATTCTGTGTGCTGGCACATAACTATCAAATATTAGGATTGGGGGGTCCTAAAACAAGGGACGTGTAGTTTGCAGCACTGCTGGTAATGGCTGCGCCTCTCTTTCTTTTTAACCCACCCCCAATACATTGGGGTGGACTGGTTGCCCCTACAAGGTTTGGCTGAGGCCAAGGTATTCTTTTGCTGTGTTTTTTTCTTGGGTTTGGATTTATCTAAACTCTGCTGCTCTATAACAAAATTCTGGAAACTCTGGATGCCAATATGTGCTTGGAAATTGCATAGAATTTGGCTAAATGGCTAAGCCAGATGGAGGGGGAATATAATGGCAGATCAGACCGTGGCATGTGCATAAAGATATAATAAATTAATTGTAATGGGAAACAGCCTGGAAATTGTATTTGATATGCTAATTAATGATAGTTAAGTTCCACCAACATTCCCCCTGATTTATATTACAGTGTTCTCTTCTTGGCTATTTTGCCTTTCTTTTAAAAGGCCTCTAAACATTTTTTCTGGCTCCAAAACCCCAAAAGTAACTGTCCGCAAGGGGCGAATGAAACGGAGTCCCAAAGGTTTTTGACCATGATACATGGAAGCAATTAAAAGCCATAATTATGCCAGCCATTATTTCTGGGGCTTTTAGAGCTTTGGAAGAAAAAGTGCAGTTTTGGCAAAAGCAATTAAAACACCATAAAAGTAAAGGCGATGGCTCGCTGGTATAAACAATGGACTTGTAAAGATGTCCCATGATAGGGATGATATTATTGGGAAAATCAACTTTTTCCTTTGTAGAGATTCAAAAAATAAAAGGGAAGGATAAACAAGGAATCGGGGTAGATTTCCATGAGAGGTTCTGTGCCAGATAAAGCAAAAAAGGACCAATTATAAAAACTGGAGGAAATCATTTGTATGCATTCAGAGTGGAGCTCAGGTCATCTCTGATATAAAGCAGCAGCGAGTCTCCCTCATCACGACACCTACCTCCTACATTGTTTTTGTAGGTGCTGTACAGCTCTTTCACTCTTCTGTAGCGAAATGCTAACTTCCTCATCCAATCGACTCCTCCATGGACGCCGGACCCTAGGCAGAGATTGGCCCCGGCCGATGAGCTGTGGAATCCGTCTCCAGAGAAATTGTACGTGCTGTGGGACGGAAAGTAGAGAGCGTCAGTCTAAGAAATGGCCAAGAGAGGTGGCCACACAACTCCAACTTCAGCGGCTGATTCTGTCAGTGTTTTTTGATTTATGATACAGCAAAGCACTTTTAATAAACAGACCCAAACGGGCCGTGTACCAGAATATATTGTTAGGGTTTACATACATTAGAAAAGCATCAATAAAAGAACCAATCAGGCTTCCAGATTAGGTGACGGCCCCAGCTGTCAGAGGGCCTCTATATCATTTCTAATCCGTAGAAGACACTCTGCACTACAGCAATCCTCTGGCTGGTGTCCCCAATGTGAGTGTTGTAAGTCCAATTCTCGCTTTCCAGCAGAGCCGGAACATTACACTCAGAAGGATTTGCAGCATGTGAGAAAGTCATTATCTGCGGTTTGGAGTGCTTATATATATATATATATATATATGGATCGGTGCTCAGCCAACTGTGATGTCATTGCAACAGATCATTCAGAGCTGGAGAAGAATCTATGACATTATAATGGCAGACAACAACTAGTGCAGTACTGTGGCATCATTGGGGGGGACAGATGGTATTTTTGCAATGGTAGCATATTAGGCCAACAAAACTTTTCAATGGCTCTCCCTCCGAGGAGCTCACAATTGCAAAGCTTGGGGGAAGCCAATTACCCTACGTCAGAGTGCCTGGCGTTCCCACCCTGTCCCAATAAATGGAGGATGGAAGAAGATGAGAATTGCCCGGCATGACATGCCTACAACCTGATATCATTACTGGATGATTTTGTTTCAGCTATCTCTGTGTAGGTGGCAGCTAAGGGATCACTAACTTGTACAATTGGGTTCATTGCTGACAATCTCACCTTAAGTCTTGTCCATTGTCATCAGAGGAGACGTCATCTATGTGGATCTGGTCGCACTCCTGAAAATAAATAACAAAAAGAATAATATGTCATTGTTGTCTTTAAATACCCCAATGCAGCGATTGATGTGTGTCAGAGTTATATACATGTGTAATATTATTAGGCTGAATTCTGATTTGTTGCTGAGGATCAATGTACATCATGGTGTATAGAGAAACAATAGATGCGGTGACTGTTCTGCGATTCCCTGACTCCAGCTGTATTATGTAAGGCGGAAGGTATTTGTATGGACTCCAATCTGCTTTCCTCATTTACGCAGGAAAAGAATGCAGTATTGTGTGACAGCCATAGCTATCGCATATCCGTCTTCACGAAACGCTGCCACCGGCGCACAGACACTACCTCATAGCCCACCGATTGGCATTGTCACTTCTCCAAGGTAAATACAGACCTGTCAACACCAACCACTAACACCAGTCATCATTCTAGGGTGCAGACAAGAACGTGGGATTGTGTCTTGTGAAAATATTACAGCCAGGCAAGCAGCATTTTCAGAATAAAATCGGGGAAAAGTTTCTGTCTGCTTTCCAGGTGTGTCAAAGCTGTGAAGCTGCTGGATTAACATAACAGCCAGGCAGCTTCATGTTCGGAAGGAGAAGTTAAATCCGTCACATTGCTTTATTATTGACTTACCTTTAAGTGCACCCATGGGTACCAATGGCATTTATGTTTCATATGAACTCTATATGACCCAGAGTTTGCAGACCACTATGCACATTTCTGATTGGTTGTTTTTGCATTAAAATATATGTATGCTCTGACCTCTAACTCTCCCCTTTCTTTTTACAACAGCTTGCATCCGCTATTAATTGACATGACGTTTGTTGTTAATTGGCCAGATCCTTCAATCAGCTGGAAATCCAATTTCCGCAAAGCAGTTTTTACAGTCTTGGCTCATACATGTGCTTGCACACTCTCCCTGTTGTGTGCTGCAGTTACCTGGCACTCACACATCTGCCGGGATCACGTACAAGGAAAAAATAATGACAGCATTAAGCCACAGGATGGCGCTCTTCTGTCAGTTTTACCAACATGGGGGCCGAGACCTGCAAAACCTTCATTCCTCTGGCAGATGGAGTCAGCGACTGCAGCTGAGAACCCGGGCATTCCTGAAAGTTCACAGGTCTAGCTGGTAAAATGTGGAATTAGATGTTGGCTGGACAAGAAAGAGCTTATAGGTCTAAACCAGAGGAAAAAATGTCTAATGATGTAAAATGTACTCTCAAGGACCAGAAGGTCACAGCCATCCCTGCTTCGTATACGCCCTGTTATTAAACCATTTTAATGTTATGTTAGAATAAAGCGGCACAAGACGTGGAGAAATTAAAAATATAAGTCAAAAAAACTCCAAAAAAACCTATTAAGAAAAATTTCTTGGATGGAAAGATAAAAATGTTCCTGGTGGAGACCCAAGAGGAATACAGATTGGAGATCCGGCATGTGGTGAGAAGGAATAAACAGATGACCGCACAGAAAGAAAACGTGATTGGAGAGCCGTGGCATGCCAGCGGCTGGCTTGTAATTTGGCGCTTGTGTGGTCAGTTGTCCAGCGAATGGCAGGAGATAGATCCGGAGGCTGCGCCTTATCTGGAATTAATTACAGAGGACTTGTGGAAGAGAAAAACAGTAAATCAGGCTTGGAAGTGTTGGGTGGTTGTTGCTTAGAAAATAAAAGCTTTTTGTGGAACAATACGCCTTGATTGCATTGTGCGTTTCGACGATTCTTGTGGCTGTTTTCATGTGTTTTTGGGAAAGTCGACGCCGGATGTAAATTTCAAAGCAATTGTGGCTTTTCCTGTGTCTGCAGCGACCGCCATCCATCGGCGTAGCACCGGCCTTCGCGAGGGAAGGATGAGAGGGATGATGACTAATAACCGCAGAGCAGACCCAGATTGTGCCGCGAATATAGCGGACGCCTCCGCTGTTGCTGGGTGTCTGTGGGAATTTGTGTCTACTACTGGGGGATCAGATACTGATAATGGATGGGAAGACCCCGCTTCAAAAGGTCCTCTATAGGATTGAGGTTAACATTTTATAAAGGCAACCCAGTTCTTTCACACAAGATTCATCAAATCATGTCATTATGGAGATGTGTGCAGGGGTTCAGTTGTGCTGGGCCATATGGTGCAGGTGTAACGGTGATGCGTCCTCAGATTTATGGCCATCAAGTGCATGTATAATGGAGCAATAATAGTTTATATCATTTATTATCTTACACCTATGGTCAGCCTTGTAAACCAGTCGCTGAAGAAGCCCATTAACCCGAAACAATACATTTAGATACTTAAATAATTACCTCCAAGTCATTGAAGAAGAGGTGAGTGTCAGCGAGGTTGAAGATCATTTCTTCCATCATAAGACCAACCCGTACCGCCGTGGTTGTATCCTGGAGAGAGAAGAAGAGATGGGGTCAGGCGAGATAGCTTGCTACCAGTTTTGGTGGGTATTTGAGCTGTCGGAGTGTCACCATTGCTATATATTTTGTCAGCAATGTATTCATTATGGATAATATGCGGAACTTTCTGTATCTGTGCATACTGAAGAACATTTACAGGGCAGGTAAAGGCGCTCTGCTCATCTTCACATATTTGTGTACAAGTCTCGTCTCCCACCCAATGTTCAGACACGCCAGTGAACCCCTAATACTTGCACCCCCCTCTCCTGTTTGCTCGGCCTCCAATCACCCTGACATTCACACGGATGCCACAATGAGCGATAAGCCCTCGTATGACTATTTCCCGAGCACCGGCCCCCTTTTCTATTCTGCTGCCAACTACCTGCCGAGCCCCAGAGCAAATAATGACACTGCCACGGGGATGAAGGCATTAATTATGTGTATTTATGAAATCAGACTGCTATTCTGCGGCTTTATCTGCTAGAGATGTCAGCCAGGGGTTAGAGACGGATTAGGAGACAATCGAGGCCTTTCTGTGCTGGAAACTCCTACCTGCGGTTTTACCTGCGCTAATGAAAGTGCCTGAAATCACAGAGAATGTCAGATCAGTAATTGCACTTAATGACTTGGGAACGCTTTACAAAACAGACCTGTTTGGCAGCCTGACACAGAGGTGTTAATCTACAACATATGTTAGGGAATAGGAGATCTGAAGGTACATTTTAAAGAGTCAGTACGCCCAGAGCTGGAGTAATAAAACTTTGCAAATGTCACCCCAATCGCACCAGTCCAGCTTGCAAGCTGATGCCCCTCCAGATTCCAACTACCTGGTATATAATATAAGTAACTTCTAATGGGTACAGCAGGTGTACAGACCCAGGAACCCAGCACATGGATGATAGGAGCCCCTTAATCATGGGTATAGACAGACTTGAGAACGGGTGGTGGAAATCCCTTATAATGGGCACAGCAGGTGTTCATACCTAGGAACGTAGTGCAGGGTTGGTGGGAACCTCTCATAATGAGTACAACAGGTGTGCAGACCCACAAACTAAGCATAAGCACGGTGAAAAGCCCTTATAATGGGCACAGCAGGTGTACAGAAGTGAAAATTGCCCATAAGGGGCATAGAAGGTGTGCAGACCTGGAACCCCAAAGAGGGAAATCCTTAAATTATTTTTTACAAAAGCAGGATACTGTGCAAGTATATACATTATCCAGAGATATAAATAAAGACAGTGACTCCCCCCATATTCATATCCAAATATACAGAAACTTTTTAATACATTTTACCTTCCTATTAAAAATGTCTTTTTTACTTTTTGCTGTCCTCTTATATTCTGCAGCCTGGAGATTACAACTACAATTTTATGGTAGAGTATAGGTCTGCTTTAAAAATAAAAGAATAAACCTCATCTGAAATTCCACTTATAAAACTGACAGTGCGACGTACATCGCGGTCAGATTTCCGTGTCTGCTGCATTCCAACAAAACCGACTTGAAATTCTCAAACAACACAGTCATTAAAGCCTAACTGGGCCACTGCTCTTCTTTTTTAATTCTTGGGATACAGCCGGAAAGGGTGTTGGATTTTGTGTCCTGACTGAAAGGTAAACTTTCATTTTCTTTTTTTAATTCCAGGGAGGTAAAAAATGTATTTGCAATATACTGCAATTGTGATAGGGTTTGATATCCATGTGCCCACTGTTTGCTGCTTGCCTGGCAAATACAAAGAATGGTGGATAATATGGTGCCCAAAGGGTTAGAGGCTCCAATGAAAGGAGAATGTCTAGCCATTTTCATCCAGATTTAGTATGAAATATTTGTCTGTGGCTGACCTCCAATACCAACCACCATTCCTCCTGACCCCTTCCCTTTACATGATATAATGTTCTGGTGAGCCTCACAGATGGCTTGCCCCATTTCTGAGCAAATACCTCAAGACATAGGACAATAATTGTTGCTACAAGGGTGGTCGCAGCACCATTTAGTAGAAATGCAAGCTCTGCTCTGAGTCCAGCAGGCGTATTGTAAACTTCTATAGTTTTGGTGGTTTATTCGCTGACCAGCTGTAAAGTGTAGCCATTAATTCAGCGCAGACACTATAATTTATGACTACATGGAACCCTACAAAGCAGCCAGCCCAGGGAGGCAACCGACAATGTTTCCCAGTGATTTATGCTGCGGCCTGAACTCCAAATATCCCCTAAAAAGTGCAATTAATAAAAGATGGGGGGGGGGGGGGGGGGGGGGGGGGGATGAGAGAGCTGATTTTTATGTTGCTGGCTTCTTGATTTGGGTCCCAGTTGCAGAAAGTGCTCTGTGATTCGGCCATACTATTTGTTCTGCCCCAAACCCATAAAGTTGAGTGGCAATTCGCCCCAGCCTTTTTGCCAAGAGATAATTTTGCTGGAGGTTTATGAGACAGCGAGCTCCGGGACATCAATGACACCCCGCTAATGCACTCTGGCAGGTAATGTTTGACTTTTCGGGGCTGGCGGTCAGCCAGTAGAATACTTTAGCGCAAGAGTGTACCTCGGCTGTGGCCTTTCACAGTTTAAACAACCAATTGTGGCTTGTTCCCCTGCAGTTTAGTAGAGATGAAGCAGATAAGGAAGAAATCTGTTGCTTAGAGGGAATCGGTTGTTCTATGTTTCATTTTGTTTCAATAATTGCTATTCAAGGCTTAAAACAAACAGAAGTTTGTGTGAACTGTTAAAAAATAACATGGCAGATCTATTTGTATGATGCTGTATCTCTTAACTGTACTCCTTTGTTGTCACCTTGCAACACAAAACTTTTTTTTTTATACACATTGGTATGGTGAACCCACCCAAATGCTGCACAACCATCACTAAGACGTGGCTGTAAAGATGCTGCATGAGGCTGCCAGTTTAAGATTTAACAAAAGGCGAACATTGTTTTTTAATATTTGGCAATTCTTAACGGTTCATATGAAACAGAGGGAAACATAATAAGTTGCATCCAGGGGAAAGTTAACAATACCTTCTCAGAATGTGTGATCAATCATGGTTTCCTTTTACAAGTCCAGGCTGGGTGTTCAGTGAAATTGGGAGAGTTAAAGAGAAGTGTAAATGCCATTGTTCAGGAGTCAGTAATCAGCAAAGGGGGATTAAGCTGAACAAAGATAAGACAAAATGACAGGGCCCTTCCCTCTGATCATTAAAGGGACCTGATCACTCTTGGTTGGGGAGGGGGCTTTGAATGTCTATGGGAACAGTTTCCAGTAATGTCTGTGCAGCCTCTTCCAAATGAGATGGGATAATTGTTCTGGTGTACCTTTCAGGCACATCTGTGAGAACTGCACAAAAATAACTTTCAGTTAACAAAATCTGGATAAAATATAACAGCCTGACACTTTTTTTTTCTATTTATGATTACGAAGGATAAAGTAGGCAGAAAAGATGAATGATACACTTTCGGGCCAAAGCTCTGTGCTTGTTAGATATCCCGTTCCAAAAACCATGACCAGCATTTATTATAAGGACCACCCTCCCCTCCTTGCAGGGTGTCTTTTGGAATTGTTAGCCATTTATGAGCGTTTTCCTAAGTGTTCAGCAGAGCTGAGGTCAGGACGGTACAGGCTGCTCAAGTTTACCAACGCAAGAATGGTCATTTTATAAATTGGCATAGTCAAGCTGGATCAGAAATTGGTTGGAAAACAACAATTGTGTACAAAGTCTTTATATGCCGTTGTATTACCAGGACCCTTCACAGGTAACACTTAACCTTAAATCATTTGGAGAGGCGTCCACATACTTTTGGTCACCTTGTCTTGCAGCTTGTGATGTAACACCAGCTTATAAATAAAATCAGCAAAGACAGAGAAGTGAAGTTTTGGGTCTGTGTGTCCTTTTGGCACTGGGGAAGGTGGAGGACAGCGGTGGACACTCCCAGGGAAATTCTAGATGTCTATTTACCAGACCTACCTATTCTTCGTCTTCCACCAAGCATAAAGTAATGGTAATGTCTGTAACCTGCTATTTAACGCATGCGGGAATTAGCCAGGCACACAGAAGAAGGCATAATGACTTTTTCTCCATCAAAAACTTTTTTTTTAAAGATTATATAGCTGCCCAGCCCTACAATAAATTTCTGCAGTACGCTTTAGTCTTATATTAATGTTAAGAGCCCAGCGGAATGTAATTGGAAGGTTCCACGGTTAAGCGGGGAAGATGCAGGAGCCAAAATCCTGACTGTAATCACCTCAGGAAAACATATAATTAAAGCGTCATAATGAGACGTCTGGGACTGGTCGGTGCAAAGAGGAACATTGAACGTCACTGTTCTACAACAGAGGCTGACAATTATAATACATTGCAAAGAGCCAACATCTATACTAACAGCTAGAATTATTGTAGTAAAATAGAAAATTACTCCACTCTATCTAGTAAAATTACCTCCAGATGAAAAGCCTAGAAATGTGGCTCTAAAAAATATTGACATTTTCCTTTCTGTGACTCCGTACACTGAGACATTCCAAAGATGCTCGGGGTTGTATGGAGCACTGTTCAACCTCCTGACCAAATCCTTCCCAAGTGATGTTCATCTTGACTTAATCCCCCTGAGTTGTGTGTGAATTAAGCGCTGTTTGTTTTTCAGAGCGCTGGTTCTGCAGGGTACGCTGGAGCTTTGTTTTTATTAGATGGCTCAGCTGGGACTTCCAGTGAAAGAAGCAGAGGAATGGGGTGATGGAGTGGAGGGGTGAATGGACCCCAGGTGTCCCCAGGTACTCAGGACCATGACTAATACTATGTAAATAAACACAGCTGAGCCAAGAGGAAACTGAGAAGAGCTTCTCATTAGAGGAGTAAAATAAACACAAGCTTCTTAAGCACTTTGCTTTGCTTGTCAGATACACTGCAGATAAGTAGATGGTTCAGAGGGGCCAAAGAGAGAGCAAAAATAGGGAGAGAGAAAAAAAAGGGACAGACAGAGAGTGAGAAATAGAAACTGAGCGCAGCATATCTCTATAATGAAAAAGTAGAGACTGGCTAAGAGTTTAGCACAAGTGGCAGTGGCCCTAGATATTTTAGCAGGGGAAAGGTGTGGTGCAAAAACTGCAAGATATGCTGAATTTATTTTTACAGCTCATAACAGGGGTTGTACTTTAATCTTTGCACCTCGGATATACCTGCACTGAGTGTAAGCTACTTAGGCAATATTAGATTATGCTAAGATGAAATAGGCTACACAAAAAGCATGCTGTAATATCACACAAATGCAGCACTGTGATTTGTGGTATATCATATGCTTTAAGTGAATTAGTACGGTTAGAACATATATTAATGAAATGCTACTGGTGCGTGTCCAGAGCCCTTGGTGCAGCAAGGGATTTTGTCCATACAACTTCTCCTGGCATCTCTCAATTCTTCGTGACTCATTTGGCTCAATTAGTTTTATGCTACGAGAGACATTTGCAGCCTTTAAGGTTACGAGCAGCGAGATACGTAATGTGTGTTATAATTCATGGCTTGCGATGATAAGGCCAGACACCTTCACCTCCACCCTCCATTTACAGAGCTGCTAAGAAGGATTCATTGGAAGCTGTGAATATGGGAAGTAAGTCATCACGTTTTATACTCTAGACTTAAATGTCACAGGCACTCAAATGCACAGGGGTCACAAAATCTGCAAAAGCTGTGTGCTAGCTTATGAGTGTCAGAGGCTCCAAGAGTAGCTGTCAGATCACAGGGAAAAAAGCAACAATTTTTAGAATTTGCTTTGTGCCGCTTGCACCAACTATGTTACTTTCTTACTCTTTATTTGAAAGAATTCTCAAATTAGCCACGTTTGTGCATGTGAACAGAAGGTATGCATAAAACAAAAAAATAAATACTGAAAACCACACTACATATTATTTGAGTGACATTAACATAAAGAAAGAAATCTCACCTTCCCATAGCGGCTGGCAAAAGTTCCAGTGAGTAACGAGTGAAAGATAATTATCGTCTCATCTAAATCCCACACAAATACGCGCTGCAAGAAAGAGATATGTTTTTACATTGTTACAAAAATCTCAACAATGTACAATATTGTGTGGCTCAAATTGTACAGCACTGCAGTATATGTCAGAGGTATTTAAATGTACAATAATAAAAGTGTGTGAGTAATAAAAAATGAGTGCATAGGAGTTGGACAGGCAGGACATGGGGTTTGCTATCTGTGTGTATTTTATTAGGTGGAATATTATTGGATTCAGCAGGATGATGACATTGTGGGGATTTCACACAGGTGGGGCAATATGAACTCATGGCATAGGACAGATTAGGGGCCTTCCAAAATATGATAACACAGAGAAGACCATATGACATCATGATCGTGATAACACAAAGATTATCAGTATGATTTGCAGTTCATCATCCCCAGAATGACAGTTTCACCCAGGATGAAATCAGCATCTTCCATGGATCACAGCCGTTAAGCTCGCCTGATGTGTCTCTGTTATAAAATGATCACATCTGGCCAAGCGCAGACGTCATCACATCATCTAACTTTTTTAGTGATCACCCAAAACAGAGCAGGAGAAGCCGGGATCAGATGTGATGATTTACACACTACAGAACAATTGTTGAATTCTTGATATTAAAAAATAGAAACTTTTGTTTCATTGTTGGACAATCAGATCAAGATACATTATCACCCCGAAAAAGTATGAATGACTTCTAATGGCCAGCATTAACTAACCAATAATTTCAATTCCTTACCTTTACCCTTAACCCTGGATAGGTAACACAATGCAAGAGCCATAAATTCCTAACACCAGCATTATGTAAAGCCAAATATGAGACATAACTGGTGAATGGATAGTGTTCAGTATCCATTTACAGAACTTTTTTAAAACCTTTCTGTCTTAAATTGTAATAAGGATGGGGTGGCACCAAGAAGTTTATATGAACTTGTTTGGCTGTGACCACATGACAACAGAATGACCAAAAAACTAGTCACATGACCTTCTCAGGCTGGCAGAGGGGTTAAAGCGAACATTCTGTACAAAGCATTTGGAGTTTTGTGTCCTTCGCAAGTCTCGTAGACGTCCGTGCAGGTAGTTGGAACAAGAAAACGGTTTTGTTAATCTTCACAAGCTCTGCCAAGCTATCTACAGGACATCCATTCAAATCCTCCCAGGCTTCTCCATCCATAATGTATTTAAATAGAAAAATCCTTTGTTATTCAGCCAATTTTTTGGTAAGCGAGTTTGCAAAGTCCTGTCCTACGGAGACTTTAGCAGTCCATGTGGAAAATGCATTAAAGCAAAATGGGATTAGCTTGATGTCATGATAAATGGCCTTGCTTTGCTCTGTGTTTGTCTGTGAGGCTGATGAAACGCGCTGGCTCCCCTCCATTTGTTTTGCAGATTTGCTGGAACTTCTTTTTAGTTCTATTCAGTAAGGATGTGGAAAGTTATGCTGGTAACAATTGATAGCTTAAAGGGTTTTTCAGTCTTTTAACATTTTAAGTTTCATTCAAATTGTGTGTGTGTGATCAACAACCAAAACAAAAATTGATAATAAAAAAAGAAATAAATGTAAACATAAAATGGCTCTACATGAACTATATACATTGGGGATGAAGAAGATTGGGCAACAGGTGGAACAAGCCAGTCAGTGTCCCTTCCCAAAGAATAGATCAGACAAAGATCATGGCAATGGTCATGTGACTGAGACAAATTTTACTTTTTTAACACAAACATTTTAATATGTAAATCAGTCTCCATAGTTTTTCAGTTCAGGTCCACTATATTAAAATGACAGTGACCTGTGACCTCTGTCTTGTAGCTAACCAACATTGCTGTGCCATGTGACCGAATGGAGGTGCATTTATTAATTTATTCACATTTCAGACATTTCGCTGTGCAGGCTGTAATTCCAAACATCTGGCGAGCTTGGCACCAACGCCTCTTACAAGCTTACAACTGTTTTCACTGGCAGAGACGCCCGCTCCACAGCACTGGCGCTGGGTTCCTTATAGCAATGCGTACAGAATTCTCCATTCTAGAGCAAAACTAAAAATGTACTGACAAAGGCTCTGGTCACACTTTCACACGTTAAGTGGAACTTGTTATAACTGTCTGTGCTTGTTGATGGTATGGTTGTGTGCTTTTGGCTTTCTCTTCATATGACACCTCCAGACAATTTACACACAAAAATAATCACAATGGCAAAAATGACCAGCACCCACCTCAATTTCATTATCCATTGCTGGAGAGGGGTCATTATTCCGCTTGGATCTCCCTCGTAACTTTACATCGGAGCCCCTGTGTTGCCGTTCAGATTCGGAATCTTTGACTGGTGTGGAGGGACCGTTGTGTGAGGGATATTCTCCTGCACAGAATATAAGCAGAAAGTTATTGGAGTGATAATACTGCAATGACCCACAGAGCTATGACAGGTTACACTGAGCACACAGCACTGTACAGCACTGCGGTATATGTCAGAGCTATATAAATATATAATAATAGTGTGTGACTGTGGGGGGACATTAGAGTGTCAGCTCCTCTGTACAGAGACTGATGTGACTGGCTCAGTGTTCTCTGTACAGCACTGCGGTATATGTCAGAGCTATATAAATGTATATTAATAGTGTGTGATTGTGGGAGGACATTAGAGTGTCAGCTCCTCTGTACAGAGACTGATAGCACTGGCTCAGTGTTCTCTGTACAGCACTGTGGTATATGTCAGAGCTATAAAAATGTATAATACTAGTGTGTGACTGTGGGAGGACATTAGAGTGTCAGCTCCTCTGTACAGAGACTAATGGGACTGGCTCAGTGATCTCTGTACAGCACTGCGGTATATGTCAGAGCTATATAAATATAATAATAGTGTGTGACTGTGGGAGGACATTAGAGTGTCAGCTCCTCTGTACAGAGACTGATGGGACTGGCTCAATGTTCTCTGTACAGCACTGCGGTATATGTCAGAGCTATATAAATGTATAATAATAGTGTGTGACTGTGGGGGGACATTAGAGTGTCAGCTCCTCTGTACAGAGATGTGACTGGCTCAGTGTTCTCTGTACAGCACTGTGGTATATGTCAGAGCTATAAAAATGTATAACAGTGTGTGACTGTGGGGGGACATTAGAGTGTCAGCTCCTCTGTACAGAGACTGATGGGACTGGCTCACTGTTCTCCGTACAGCACTGCAGTACATGTTAGAGTCATTTAAATGTAAAACATTGCATGTATCCATAAAAGCAGATACCCGATTCTTTCAATTAAAGGGGTAATGTACACCCACCTGACAATGACTCTGAGCTCTGATTGGAGATGTGGTGGGAGGCATCTTGCAGGGCATAGGTAGTTGAGGATATGGAGGTCGGACTGATGCTGTTGGTGGGGATGTATGGGGAGTTGTACGTCGTGCTGTAATACTGGGGGTACTGGCCTTGACTGAAACCCGGATATGAAGAATATTCCTGGGATAAGAAAAAAAACACAGCTTAGTCTCAAAATATTTTGAAAAAAATGTAAAATTCTATGGTGATACATGAATTTAATAAAACATCAATCGTGCCAATAATTGTCAGAAGGATGCTAATTTTCTGATACATTTCCTGTCCATACAATCAGCAATTCAAATGTCTGCATCACCGCTCACCTTCCTCTTTTGCACAATGTTACCAATTCTTTTTGGTTATTATCATAAATTCTCAGTCACTAACAACCTCTAACATTCAAGAGGTTCATATTCTCGTTGGAAAGTTTCCCTCACTTGTTATTGTGTCTGCCTATGAAGCCTCACACAACAGCATACCCTGTATGGAATTACAGCAAGCTAAGAAATGTAACATAACTGCTAGATACAACCAAAATGTATTTCTTAGTTGTCTAAATCTAATAATGGTTGAGCATAGAACTGTACCTGGTGAACCCCGCTGAAAGCTCCGCTATTGGTCAGGCTATTTGCTCCTTGATAAATTCCGGATGGACCTGCAAGACAAAAAAAGGACAACTTTCAATAAAAAGTCACAGATGAAAGGTAATAAAATTATTTACATAATTCTTTTTTATACAGCTGTAATAAGTATATAATCAGCATCATTATTATATTTACAGTTCTATCTAAAAATCGTGAGACCTAACCCTGCATAGCGTCCCCAGATCACTGCGCCTCATCCTAGGTGCACCCCTAGCAGTGACTTTCTCTTTCATACCCTCCACTTTAATCTGCTAGCAATATTCCAAAAAAAGTTGTAATTAAAATAAAAAATGTGACCGTTGTATTATTTTATTAATTCAGCTTTTTTACATTCTTTAAAGAACACCAGGTTAAAAGGCTACTGCAAATTTCTGTATGAACAACAGAGATGGCTATCCTGATTCTTTGTAGCTGTTTGCTCACACATTACACAAACCTGGTCCAGTGATTTCACTATCAGGAAACCTGCTCTGATTTTAGGTATGGGAGGACCATAAGTCCTGCTGTATAATAAAGCAAAGTACAGCAGTCTGCGGGACTTCTTCTTAAACATGCATGCTGAGATTTGTAGTTCCACTGTAGCATCCGCAAGCTCCCCTCAGTCAAGGCACAAAAAATTATTCATTGACCCTACCAGGCTAAAAATATAATTAAAGAATATTGCAAGCCAAGTGAATGATAAGAATGGCAGAGAAGAAGTCTGACAATAAACAATACCACAAAATGTATAAATGCATACTGATGGTAGATCACAGGGAGTCATTCTGATGTCTACAGAAAATCTGTCTGATATATGAAAGTTGTAGTAACACAGGCACCCCGTCTCTACACTCCATGCACAGCGCCCTTCCTGCAGCATACAAAGATTGCATTTATTTACTGGAGGACGCCTCTATCAGCAAGTTTCTGACTCTCCTCTGTTCTGAGGTTGTGGGCTCTGTGGGGGTCCCTCTGCCGCGACTTCAAAGACCCAAACTAAAGGTGAGCTCTGCGTGACCGCATTTTTAAGTTCTGATAGATGGAACCCCATGGTGGCACAAAATGGGGAACATCCAAGAGTGCAGAGAAGAGATGTTGGAGCGAGTTTATAGGAAACTCTAATGACACTGATTTGCAACTTTTTTTTAATCATGTTTTGTAATGTGTAAGCGAAAATTTTCAGGCCTCGCCTACTTTAAAATTTCAGAAGTGATAAGGAAAAAGGAGACAATTAAAACATTTTTAATAATACATTTATAATTATGCATGTGTCGGTCACCTCTTTGGTTATATAGCTATATCACTACATCTACAAAGGTAAACCTTCTTTCATGATCTTATTCAGTGAATTCTTGTACCATGTTGGCTATTCATTGATGCTGAAAGTTGAGAGATTAGGTGATTTTCTTAAACAGTTAATGCAGATCAATAAAAATGAAACTTTTAGGACTCCTGAGCCTAATGTGTCCCAAAATCATGCATCTGTCAAATTATATAAACCATCAAATTTAATATTCAATGTCCTTGTGTGGACGTCCAAATGGCCTGGAACTAATGCTGGGTGCCGCCATACTGAATGTGATATCAGCAGACTCTATAGTAGACTTTCTCAACCAGGGGTCCATTGAAAGCTAGAAATAAACAGAAATACAAATAAAAGTAAGCATGCAACCATTGGTCCATGTAGGTGACAGGGTCTCTTTAACTAGTCAGTATAGGGTATCATAAAAATCCTACGGACACAAATCGTTTAGTGTAGTCATTCCTTTAGGGCCTCAGCCCCCCACCCCATGTCCCTTCCCTGAAGACCCTGTTTGTTTTGATATAAGCAGCTGGATTAGCTGGGGAATGAACAGCTGAACAAACCCGTCCGTGCCAGAGGACTTGTTGAAGAACTCTCAGTGACTGACGCCCCACAGGGCTGTGCCGCCACGGCCGATCGGCGGCTGCATGTAGGCGGCAGAGCGTGGAAAATGGGGCATTTGAAAGGCCGGGGCTGCGCTTTCTTTACCGCGCCATCCACACACAGGACAATGAAAATGAATGCCCTATTGTCCGACCGGCTGGTGATAATTTGTCTCTCTACGGCTAAATATTAGTTTTACGATATTGGCAGGAGCTGCACTGCTCACAGCAATCAGGAGTGTTTGTTCTTGGCAGGAAAAATCAGCAAAACATTCAGCTATAAATCCTCCCTCAAAACAGGCACCTTCTGATTTATTTACTGTACAGGAATCTCAGCAAGGAGTACGTTATAAGAGAGTTCATCCACTCACTCCCAATTCCGGGCTAATAAATGAAAAATCCAGTCTCTTCATCTGTCAGGAATGATGATGGAGAGGCATGAGGTGCTAGGGAAGAGGGACGCAGATCAGGCATAAGGTGCTGGGAAGGATAAGGTGAGGTGCAAAGAATAAGGCTACGTACACATGTGCAATAATTGTCGTTGCAAAGCGAACGATTGACGACCGATCAACAATTATGCATGATTATTTTGAACGATCGTATGGTGCACGATTCTGTACATGCTCTAACAGAACGATCGTTCAAATATAATCCACCAATAATGTACACACACTAGATAGGAACGTTTTAACAATGCAGGTAGTAACGTGCACTAGAGAAAGTGTATCACAGAACCATCCATGATCACTGAACGATTGTTAGATTGCGAATGATCATCGCTCAATCAGATCCGCCGGGACGGTCGTTTGTTTCCAGCGACTTTCTTCGTTTGTTGGCCAGTCGTGCACTTTTTTTTTGTTAAAGATTATTGGCTGATCGGTCGTCAAATGTTCATTCCAACGACAATTATTGCACGTGTGTACGTAGCCTAAGGGACAAGAGGCAGGCAAGGGGTGCTAGAAATGAGGCACAAGGGACAAAGATTAGGTGCTAGAAATGAGGGACACCGAAGAGGCATAAGGTGCTAGGAATAAAAGACAAGTTTGAGAAATGAGGTGCTAGAAATGAGGGTCACTGAAAAGGCATGAGGCAAGGGGAACAAAAAAAACAGCAATAAGGTATAAGGAACTATGAATGAGAAGCATGGGACACTAGGAATCAGGGACAATGATTAGGCATGAGGTACTACGGTAGGAATGAGAGATATAAGGCACAAGGAAAAATGAAACAATGACAAAGCATCAAGCTCTAGGAATGAAAGGCATGAGGCTACAAGAATGACAAGCATAAAGCATTAGGAATGAGAAGCATGAGGCATTAGGAAGGAAAGGCATGAGGCAGAAGGAATGAGAGGCATGAGACACTAGCACAGGGACATAAACAACATTGAAATGGGCTTGGAGAACTATAAATGATTGACAACGTGGATGGACTAGGAAATAAAGATAAAGGTAAAGCACTGGGGAAGTGAGAGATGAGGTTATAGGAATGGGGGACAATGATGACGAATAATGGGACAGCAATGAGGAGTAAGGCACTAAAAATGAAGGAGAATGGTAAAACACGAGGTACTGGGACTTAAGGACAACGAAGAGGCATGGAGAGCACAAATTAAAATAGAATGATGAAACATTAGGGGCGAGGACTGAGGGACAATTATAAGATATTAGGTACCAGAAATGAGGGTCAAAGATGAGGCATATAAACGTGAGAAAAAAGGCACTAGGTAACTACATCCACACCAAACCTGACTGTAAGCTCTTTAGCCAGGAAAGGGAATGAAGGAAAAGCTAAATAAAGTTAAATACACATCCATTAAATGTTGCTGGTACGTGACTTCCGGGATGCGGCTTCCTCTGCGATTGGCACGATACAAAAAATAGTTAAACAGCGCGTATTGTTTCTGGAAAAGGCGGCTGTGTTCGGGCCTTTTAAAGACGCGGCTCTCTCACGCTGAATTATTTGAGAGACATTGATTGTACTGTAAAATGTGCGATTTGACCCCTAACAAATAAGGCCGCCGCGTCCCCGCAGGACAGGCTCCGGGCCTTGAGGCCGCCATAATCTGAGACTAAATCTAATGTGAACCAGATGTGTCGGGCAGAGGCTGGAGTAGGAGGCTTATTTTATGGAGAGTTTGGTTTTATGAAGCAAACGTGATTTTTTTTTATTTAGTTGTTAAGTGTGTGGATATCACAGGGCATTTGTGTCAAGAGCGATTCTGGCAATTTGTGGGGGCTCTATGGAAACTGACAGTTTATTTACAGCACAAAACCCAACAATAAACTTCTCTTATTTGCTCTCTCTTTTGGTTTCTTAAATATACCACTGAAATTTATCTGTTACAGCTGTTCAAAAACTGCAAAACATTACCTGTGGAGACCCCAGAAATCCATCGGCAGACTCCTGTGCAGTTACATTGATTCCACAGTTTGCTTTGCTTTCCTATGTTACTGGCAGGATCCCCAGGTGAAAATAAGCAAAATGAAGCTTGAAAAAAGGTGAAAGTTAGAAAACAAGGTTTTCTGAATGTCTGGAGAATGCCAGGCCACCTCACTGGCCTTTGTTTTGGTGTGGGGTGAAGTGCCCCGGCATACTAACCTTTACAAAGCTGCTGTTGGCAACTTTTGTCTAGTAAAACAAGGAATATGTTGGAGAGACGGCAAAGCTGGCGTGCGCTCAAATACCGCACGTTTTCAATTTTTTTACTCGAACACACAACTGGGTTTGGCTAGATCAGATTTGCAGCCACCGTGGCTGTTTTGCATTAATGCCGGGTCACAGGTTAAATACAGCAGAAGCTCAGGAATTTCTGCTTCATTTTCTTTTTTCATTTCTTTCTTTTCTTTTTCCTTTTTGACATGCCTGACTGCGGGGTCCTGCCACAACACGCGCTCGCAGAGGAGCAACGGGGTTAAGTAACTTGCTAAGACCCATGAAGTTTGTGTCAGAGGCTGATTTTTGAACGAAGGAGCCAACTCGATTGTCGGGCGGAAGAGAGCACAAAGCTGCCAGGACGGTCGGATGAATTGTTGATGTTTGGAACAGATTGAGAAGCGCCAGCGCACAAAATGCTGATTGGAGCTTTACAGGGGGGTAAAATGTTGCACAGCATGAAAAATGGCTACAAGATGTAAGACTGCCAACAACCAATGAGATGCGGCTTATTCTAATGCGGATCACTGACAACAAAAGATTCAATCGTTCTCCAAATGATCACAGACCACCCAGTGGCAGAGTCTTACCCAAGACTCTGCCACTGGAAAGAAATTGAATGCGTAGATAGAAATTACTGGGCCCCTTAACAAAATTGTGCAGTTGGAGGAAAGTCTTCCGCTGGAAATATTATTTGTGGCGCCCTGCGCTGGGCATGTGACATGCAACATCTGTGACGGAAGACTTCCTGATATCTGCCGGCCAGGTGAGCACTTTGATTTGTATTAAATGGATGGGGACCAAAAACATATTTAGTAGTAGTTAATCCCATTCAAGTGGACTTGTTCTTGTAATGTTAAAGAAGTTCTGATAAAGCAGCTTGGCGAGCTATAAAACGTCTGCAACATTACAAGCCCAATTGAATGTGACCTGGATGTGTGTCCATTTTTATTTTAGATTTCCAAGTGATCCAATCATTTCATTAAATTGGTGATGAGATCAGAAGCAAAAATTAACCCATCTGTACTAAGCCAGAGATGGGATACACCCCCTTCATTTTGGAATGATTTCTACTTACTTGTAGAATTTAACACCCAGACCCGGGAGACAATCAGCTAAAAACATGAAGGTAAAGTGCACTGAGGTCAGTGTGCAGGTATGTGAAATAATATTGAACAATCTGTAGAAATAAATCCTAAAATTTAGTTACTCTTTGTATTGTACCTCAAAAATCCTTTTACAATCTGCTGCTGATCTCCTCATCTTTCAGCCACTTGCTGACCACTGCACTCACTTCAGACTGGGCTTCATATCATTGCTCTGAACAAGACCACTGCATTACCACAAACATTTGTGGTCCTCATTAGGTGTTCATGTGACATTAAAGCGTTTTAAAGATAAAATATAGGACTTTTATCCATCACAATGAATCATTAGTCTCCTACCTATAATAGGATAATACCCATTAACCCCGAGTGGCAGCCTTGGGTGGGGGGTCTCCAGTTTTAAAACAAAGTTTGCAGTAAGAGCTCCCCCTGTCCCCAATAACTGGAATAAGAAAAGTATCCCGAATTCAAGATTTGATGTTTCCTATATGCCATAAGTAGGATTTTCTCACATAAAGCCGAAATAGTTAGCATATGTTTCTAAATCTCTTTGTGGACTCCAAACCGTCTCCTCCCAAAATCCCCCCCCCCCTTCCCTTTACCCAAACAGTAACCAGCAGGATAAGGAAGCAGAGTCTTGGATGAATTAAACCCTCAACAAGCATAATAAAACCAAGCAGTGACCTTATCAAGATGGGCCCCCAACCATCAACCAGACCGCCACCCAGTGCAGGCGACCGCCATTGTGTCTGATAAATCTTTTCAGTGTGATTGGATGTCAGCGACCCTGACTGTTCCCCACTCCAACGTGGCCCTTTATTCTTTACAGCTGACCTTCATCTGAAAATAACCCGTAAAGAACATGTAATCTCAAACAGAAAGACATTTAATTTGTCCTTGGCAGTATGCATCATAAACAATTGTCATTTTTCTAAATAAAAGACTTGTTGATCTCATGCAGCATTATTGCAGTCATTTCTGCATTCTAGCTATGGCTGCTTAGCATTTGGCAAGGCTTGCTGCTAGTGACAACAGTAAACCTTGCCTGGATAATGTTTGCTGAAACAACCTGTGTGACAACTGAGGGGACAAAGCCAGAGCGTTGCCACCCTATACCAGAAAATGCCTAAACAAGAACCTTCAGAGCAATTGTATCATTGTATCAATGCAGCAAATTAAGATCAGTTATGTGTGATGTGAGAGTCCCGTCAGTCCTGTTCGGATAGATAAATGCTAACCAATTTATTGTATTGGGGTTTCACTTTTTTGGCAGAGCCAGCAAGGCTGCTGGAGCACCATATTGTAGAATAGCTTTCAGTATATCTTCTGCTGATAAAAGGGTGCAACATAATTTATTTAATTTCATATTACCATAAAAAGCAAAAACAGAATTTTTTTTCCAATCTCTTCCCAAATGACAAGCCATTTCCTTAATGTTCGCAATATTGCTACCACAAACTAAATGTTTTTTGTGAATTGGAATACCTTTTTTTTTTTTAAAGACAATTCCTGAATATTTGGTCAATGGATGACCTCGATTTATCTGACCTCCTGTGATTACAAGAAAGACGAATGGTTTGTACACTCGATAAACACACAATGACGGGAAACGCACAAAGCGATGAAAGACGCTGGCACAACGCTACAAAGGCTCCAGAAGCCAATTGGTTAAAAGGAGAGTGAAAAACTATTAGCGAGCTTTCCTGCTACATCAACAAACTGCTGGAGTCACCGGTCCACCAAGCCAAACATTAGCAAAGGGCCCGAGGGGCGAACTTTCCTAATGGTCCCAAATTATTCTGTCAACTCAAAACAAGACTTTGTAACTCCAGCGCCAAAGGCAAGCTGCATTCCCGGGGTTATTACCATCTCGCTGGCTGCAAATAAGTCATGATTCGCTATCGTCACAGGAATACAAGCAGAATGACTGCCCCGAGCATGGGAGGAATTACAAATTAGGAAAATAATGAGATAAAATTTTCATATTTAAATAATACTTTTTTTGAATGGCTGCAAATTAAAAAAGAACAATTATTTTGCTTTTAATACTGACTGCAATGCAATGTAACAAAAGTGGAAAAAAAGCAAAAGTGTCAAATGGCATTATGTTCAAAGGGCTAGTAAATCTTTAGTACTTTCCCCACATTAAAGGATAAAACTAAATAATTTGCACTTAAAGCAAACCCTAACTGAATGATATTTCATTTGCTTTGGGGGTGTATCATAAGGTCCTTTTCACATTTTTTCCTATATTGTTGCATCTCGGTGTTACCAGTAACCTGAAGCAGGTAAGAATGTCAGAGATTTAGTTAAAGCTTTCAGGTTCGAAAAATATACATTGTGCTAAATTTGTGCCTTTATGCCTAGCTGATTCCAGAAATAGTCTAAAGCTTCAACTTATGATATCAAAGAGACTTCCCAGGGCAAAAATGAAGCTTCTTTACTTGACACTACGACAAATTAAGAGCCGGCCCTGATACAAGGCATTGAGGCCATACACATAGCTGACGATTTCCCCATGTGATATTAACATTTTTAGTGATTTAGCACGGCGCATACATCCAAGAACAAAGCTGACGCTTGAATTTAACAGGCAAATTTAACTTTGAACAATGTCCCGCGAATCTGAGATGTTATTATGACAGGCTGGCTGGTAAACCGTAGGGGGTATTTTCTTTCAAAATACTGTGTCTCCTCTTAAAACTCCAGTCTCCATCGGGGGTTAAAAGTCAAAGACTAGAAAAGCCCCCATGGGATTGCGTTAAATCTATATTTCATGGTTGGGGGGGAAGGGGCACGTCAGCTGTCGCGGCTGTCAGTCAGCCATCTCTAGCGGTCTCATCCCAGGGTGCAGGAAATAAGAGCAGAGGCTCGGTTCCATCCTAAAAACTGATTTATGGTGAAATATAGAACAATTTCTGTACTCCAGCCCTGGGGGAGCATGCTTTGTGCGGTAGCAAAGGGCGCAGCCTTGCAGCACAGAAGCGTGGGAAAGATAATGTGAATTTTTTTTTCTACAAGCTGCTTACCTTGAAGGTAAAATATCACCTCGTCAAAACAGGTCATCTAAAGGGACTAACTTTTAGAAAATAAATATGACCCTTGCACTTGAAGCATTCTATTCCTAACTGCAGGGAAGAAAATGTTAAAAAGAAAAGACGCTTCTGGTATTAACCCTACAAGGACACATAAACATGGCATAC
Organism: Pyxicephalus adspersus; assembly: GCF_032062135.1. Lineage (NCBI taxonomy): Eukaryota > Metazoa > Chordata > Amphibia > Anura > Pyxicephalidae > Pyxicephalus > Pyxicephalus adspersus. The sequence continues at coordinate 1,926,779 of NC_092863.1, forward strand.
CCCGGTGCCTGTATTACTGCCACCAACAAACTATACATCTACTCAAATATAAACCTTAACCATGCATTCTTTATATAACTCCAAATGTATATTTAGCTCAGACCTTCTTTTCCTGTCCGGTATGATGCACTTGTGAAAGAGATGCCTTGCAGTCCTCTAAATGCTTTGGCTGTGTAAAGGTATACTAAAGGTGACAAACAAAATATATCCTAACATTAAAAAAATACCACTACTCTATTTTTTCTATATACCTTGTTCAGAAGAGGGCCAAGTCAGCACCCACATGGAACTTCGAAGCTGCCTGAAAATAAGCCGTTTCACCAGACTGGAATACTTACCTAGACAGGAGGCTAGTACTTCAACCACCATAAACATGGAAGGTCATTCTATAGTCCATTCATGCAACATTTTACCATGTCCAGTATCTAAAACTTGCACCACAGGTTTCAGCTATACAGTTTATTTTGGCGCTGCTTAAATTTTACTCCCTTAGGCCCTTTCTGTAGAAATCAAGCAACTATGTGCCTAGGCATTCAGGCAAAGGACATTTCCACCCTGGGAAGATTTTCTGTTGAACATAAAAGTAAATTTGTTTTCTTTCCTTAGCATATAAGGAGGAAGTGATCAGGATGTGAACCAAACATTAAAATATAGGTCTACTATGAAAAGGAAATACCCAAATGACAATCCTGAACCAATACTCCAACAAAGGAATTGAACCATGTGATATAAGCTCAGAATTAAATACCAGATTAGAAAAACGATGCAGCCTTTTATTAATGATGGTAGAAATCTCTTCTGTATAAGTTAGTTCATGAAGATAATGTTTGGTGGCCCTATAAAATGCTGACATGACTGTTCTGCATTTGGAGCACATACAGCTACAGTACAGTCGCTACGTTAAAAGAGTCCACATACCAAACAAGTTTCAGTCAGAACAAAGTGTTTTGTGCAGAATGAGAACCGGTTTAAGGCGCGTCACATTATTTCACCACTACGTCAAACAGGGTGACTGAGCATTCAACACTGAAAAGCTCAACAACTCTCAGGGGACAAAATGACACCTGCATCCTTAAACTGCAACCTGCTTCATACCCTTCCACCTCCATCAATGCTAAACACAAGTTACAGAGCAGTCGCTCTCTCTTGTGAATAGACAGTTTATTCTTTGGTGCAGATGGACAGCTGTCAGAGGAAAAAATATACTCATTTTGTGTCTACAGGATAGGAAGAGAAGCGAATTCTGCACAACAGGCTACAAATGGTTAATCAAAAGCCTTATAGGGGGTGTAACAGCTTTGAAAACTAAAACAAAGTTTTGGCTTTAGATGCATTTTGAAGCTAAGGTTTAATCTCCTTATTTTGCCTTCACTGGTTCATTCTTTCTTCACTTATCAATGTGATATGAAATTTGTAACCAAACCTTTTCAATTTTCATTATATAGTTTATTTTAGGACCAATGACAACACCACCGGATCTCCATGCTCCTCTATGAAATGCAAGCAGGTCAGGCCTGATGGGAGGAGCTGGGAGGGTGCAGAATATACAGTAAATATGAGGTGTCCTGTCTCAGTACTCCTATTAGGTGTCCTTGAAATGACCCCTTTGCAGACAAATGAATAAAAACGCAAGAATTTGGTTTAATGCACTAGATGTTTGATGTACGAACGTAGCCCAGAACTTCAATGACCCCAAAATTATAAATAAATAAATGGCATCTAGCCGAGAGGTGAGAGCACATACCGTGCATCTGATATGTGTATGGTGCTTGTCCAGGCGGTGGCGTACTGAAACTCGAACTGTAGCTGAGGAAACTGCTTTGTCCAGGGGAATGGCTCAAACTATCCTCTGTCTTGATACCTGAATAACAAATAGAGGGAGACATGAAAAAGTGACCTTATGTGACCTCTTACCTGCGTTGCTGTTAGTAGGATCAGTGCTGCAACGCATGCAATGCCACAAATGACAATCTGTATTGCAGGGCATGCAATATGAGTAATCTCTTTACAACATTTTTTAGATTTGATAGTTAATAATATAATATAGTAGACTTGTCAGTAGTAGTAAAAATCTGTACGAATCATTTGTTGACATATCAAAACATAAAGCAAGAGTGTCATTTTTTTCTAAAAATCCCAACTTTTGATTATTAAATTAAAGTCATGATTAAGCTACAGTCAGTGTGCAAATGTCACATTGGCATAAAGATAATCCTGACCCTGGATAATGCCTAAATGAAAGATGGCACCATTTATATAAAAGGAGGAATGCAGATGAAGACATTGTCGGGGGGAGTCATAAACCTTGGCTTGCTGGACCTATCATGAAAAGAAATCTGATGACAGATCTACTTTAACTGTTATTTTGCATTTACTATATGCAGTGAGAAAAAGCATAAGTCACATGACCTATTAACTGCAATTTGCCCAAAGTCTAGAATTCATTTGTGGATAGAAGACTGAACAATTAAAACTCATCACGTTGATTTTATAGCAAAAATATATTTGTATTATGTATGTAAAGGCTGTGATTCTAATTGCAGAAAAAAAGGCCATCAGCATCACATCTACTTCCCCAACAAAGCTGTGTTTTGTCTGGGTGGACGGAGTGAATTTATGCCGCTCCCCATAAACAATAACACCTCATTGTTCTGGATTAGCAGCCAGGTGGGAACTCTGTATGAGCGCTGACCCCCGATAGGTGATCTGCAGGATTTATAAGCAACATATGGAAGTGGCATGTGGCCGCCCTACAGACACAATTCAGTAGCAAATGGCTGCGCTTTCACCTGCTCTGCCAGAACAACTGTTAGGTATTTTCCCTGGAAACTTTCCAGGCCCCCGAACGCTGCAGCCAGGCTGTAAAACAACCAAATATAAAGACTTTGAAAAAAAAAAAAAAAGATTTGTCTGCAGTAAGAATGCCGCCGTTCTATTTGGAATATTTGGAATGGTTTACGTGGGAGTTGTGATGGATCTAAGGGACTTCATGAGTTCTAATAAGTTGCAGAATTGTAGATTGTCTCCTGGTATTACAGAACGTTGTATGTAGGTTTGGTTGGGAGTGCTGATAGATCTGAGGGACTTCTTATAACCTAATGATGTGATGAACAGAAGATTGTCTGCAGTAAAAATAGCCTAATTCTATATGGAGGGTTTGGTTGAACGTGATGATGGATCTGAGGGATTTCTTAGGTATTAATGAGGTGAAAAACTGCCTGCAGCAAAAAAGCCTCAGTTTTATGTTGAAGGTTTGGTTTGGAGTGGTGAGGGACACAACATACTTCTTGGGTCATGAAGGTTGTGGAAAACTGAAGGTTGTGGAGAACTAAAGGTTGCTGGCAGTAAGAATGTATTAGTTCTATGTGGAAGTGTTTGGTTGGGAGTAATGGGAGATCTGAGGGTCTTCTCAGGACTTGAAGATGTGTAGAATTGTAGTGATGTCTGTAAAGCACTTAGGCTACTCCTAAGTTATGGTTACCCCTAAGGAAACTTAGGTTTAGACTTAGGAAAATGTAGAGGAAAAGGTGGAATTAACAAGGCAGTTTGGTGCAAATGACCATTCCACTAAGTTGATAGCCAATGTACGTGAGGGAGTACAATAATACCCTTTTGTCAGGGCTTGAATAAAGAGTGCACTCAAACTAGCACTTAAGTTGGCCAGTAACAGCTTTAAAGATTATGTAGAACCCATGGCCAGAAAATTGCCATCATCACAATGGTAATAGCAAATTGCTGCAGCCACCAACTTCCTCCATCCATGGCTCACCTTTACATGTGCCTTAGATGATTCTGGGCTTCAGGTGTCAGTTTGAGCTGCCTTACTCAAGCTTCATATAGTAAAATAAAGCATTTCTGCTGATATTGCCTATTGTATTGCATTCCTGCATATGAAGTACTACAATATGTGTTGTTCAAGATGCCATTAAAAAGCTTTAAACCGTCTTTGTGGAATGAATATCGTTTTCTAGCTTACTCTGTTATGTTCTGTTTTGTGTATTCCTGGTGTGGCTCTGTAACACAGCCTCTTCCTGCAATTCTAACGCTCTTTAGATGTGTGTGAGATTTGGCTGTAACATTGAGAACCCGCAGAGAGCCGCCAGGAATGAAAGCTGCACTTCCCCTTGGCAAACTGTTCTGCTCAGATACCAAACATTGTTGCTGGTCAGTGAAATGCAGGATTCTATTCCCTGACCCGGATTTCATAAACCGCATTTGTGCTCGAAGTGTATGTATGGGTGGGAAGCCTCCTGTGATCTGGAGAGCTGCTACAGGGGTATAGAGGGGGCTTCTCTAAACTTCACAACACTTCTCTAAACAGCACAAGCCCCCAAGCCAGTCAGCCTCATCATAGCACCATGGTTGTTTGTACACCCTATTTGTATACTGTTATCAGATAATCATATTCTGTGTGACAAGCAGTTTTCTGTGCAGTGCTGTGGTATATGTCAGAGCTATAAAAATGTATTATAATATTAATAGTGTGTGACTGTCGGATTAGGCCGTAAGCTCCTCTGGTACAGAAACTGATGGGCCTGGAACTGTGGAAAGTGTTACTATATAGAGATTGAAGGATTCACAGGTTCAGTAACATACTGTATGATGGGATGCCATAGGCTTGTCCTGGTGGAGGGTAAGTGGAGTACGCCGCTGCTTGTTGAATTCCTGTGCTGTACTGTGTCTGTCCATAGGTGGCCATCGCTGGGATGGACGGGGGAGACACAATGTGGGGGTAGTGCCTGGAGAGACAGAGAGAAGATGACGTCACAGAGATATCAAACACAACAAAACCAAAAACAACAGCAACCAATTGTAATTCAGTAATTCAGATTTTCTTTCTTCCAAAGTCAAATTTTATTGGTGTTCTCATTGGAGGGATCTCTAACTACATCCTGCACTGCCTATATTTATTCCTGGAAAAGGAAGGATCTCCCTGACAGGGATGAAGACAATATTAAACACAGTTTTTCCCTCCCCACACATTACAAAATACAACAAAGTAAAGGTCTTGGTTAAATCTGCACCCTATTTGTTCCCATGACCAGAGATAAATAATTACTAAATAACTCAGATAAATAACTCAGTGAATGAGTAGTAACCTTTGCTAGGTTACAGCAGGATTGTTTGATGCAGCGCAATGGTTTTTCTTGCTCTTATAGTGATTGAATCTAAATACAAAAAGAGCCCTGTTTGAGGAACCAACATTTTCTTGTTGGATTTGCGCATATCCTTCAAATTCTCCCGATTCCTCACACAATCCAAAAAACCTAAGCACCCATAATTGGCTTCATATCAAACTGGCCTTGGATAACATACATGATGCAGAATGCCACTGCTTGCATGCATTAGACCAACACCCTAAAAACTATTTTTTTGCAATGTAGAACAGTGGTGTGGGCTACTTATGTACAGTGCAGTGCAGTGTTAGCTATCTTTGTCTGCTGTTACAAGTCTTAAGAATAATAAATAATAATAAATGGCCCAGCCGTCACCTGGATTCTATACCCAGTGAATCTATTTATGAAGTGCCATTTCTGAGCGATACGTACAAATAAAGCTTCCTACACCACACTGAAAACAAGATCATTAGCATTTTCCCCATAACTCGGCTCACCTGGGGTAATTCACTTCAGGTGCAAATTGCTGGGATTCCTTGCTCCTGCCTGCAGGAGAGAAAACAAAGAGTAAAAATATGAAAATTGTTTTCAGCAATATGTATCTGACCGCACATTGAACTCCCTGACTTTTTGTGCTGCTTCTGTCCCACAAACCTCAAATGTTCTTCGGTTGAAAAGGACAGCAAACAGCACAGCGGAAGGAGGCAAACTGTGCAGCAATAAAGGTGAGCTCTGAGCAAGATAATAAAAAGGGGGAGCTCTGAGCAAAATAATACAAAACTGAGACATAGGATACAGTCTGCCACTAACATTAAAAGCCCTGGTATTGTATTGAATAAACAAAAGTTGGAAACAATTTTTCCATTTTTGTTTGGGTGACAAATCCATGCCCATTTCCTGTCCTGGTGATTGGTGTCCTGGCAGTTGAGGAAAGTGTTCCTTCATGGTTCACTGGCAGAATAAAAGGAGAAATTTTAACTCCTCTCTCCATCCTTTGCCTTTGTAATATTATTATTAGCGCCAGGCAGTGGGCACACACACACCTTGGCTGCTAATACCCAGATGAGGATTCACAAGCTGTGTTTATATATACAGCTTACCAGGTAAAAACAAGCCGGAGGTTCATCCCGCGGGCTGTTTTCCTACCTGAATGTGAGAAGTCCTCTAAGGAAGATCCTTTCCTCGACTTATCTGGAAAAATAATTCAGAAAAAATTAAACTTTGCCCTCGCTGAGAAGGGAAGAAGAAATAGCTTTAATTGCTTATTTAGTTTACAGAGGACGGCTGCCAAGAAAAAGCGCAGAATTCCCACTAATTGGAGCTGAGGTCCCATTGAGACGTAACCCCTTCCAAGCGCGATAAAACCACGGCCAGAACAGGATGTAGAACTAACAATATTACTCTATGTACTCTATATGCTGCCACTGGCCAGTATTCAGCGGTGGAAAACAAATCAGCATTTCACTTAACTTATTTATATCCAGCTGTGATAATATATTAGTGTGCAGGGATGCTTCACAACACTATCTGGCTGGTTGATATATTTTTCAAAATAACTTTTTGTTATTTATATTTTACACCGTCCACCATTTTCCTTCTTCAGATTCAGTCAACTCCACAAAGACATAGTATGACCAGTTGGATGTGGAGGAACTGGAGTGACCTATACAGATTCCTGACCTCAACCCTACTGTGAGTCAGTTTTTTTTCATCCACCATCAGTTCATGATCTCAAAAACTGGAAACAAGTTCCCACAGACAAACCCCAATTTCTCAAAATTCTTCCTAGAAGACTGAAAGCTGGTATCGCCACAAGGGAGAAGCCAACCCCATTTAATTGGCCAGATTGGAACTTTGGGGGCAACTACCATTTTAATAGCCCGGTTTTGGAAGGCAATATCCAACAAGCTCATGTGGGTCTAATGGTCAGGGGCCCAAAGGCTTTTAGCCACATACTAGGATACCAGCAAGTTGTATAGGTTTGCTTTTTTTTTTTTATCGCATACGGTTCTATGTTGCAGCTGTCTCCTGACCCTGAATGCTGCGGATAACTTACAGAGAATCCCCAGTGTGCTCGGAGGGGAACAGAAGTCTGACATTAGTGGTTAGAGAGTGGAAAAACTGTTTACTGCTCCATCTGACCTAAGGTGACCTCCCTGCTCTGCATGACACCACACCGATCCCGCTGCCCGCTTGTGCCACAATACCAGCAGCTAATAATCTCATTATTGTTCTGTAATTGACTCGCGGATTCATGAGTTAAAGCAGCTGCAGAGTTACTGACAGAGGTCCGGCGTGGCTGGGGAAGAAAGCATTATGGATAAATTCTGACAATACACAGCAAGGTAACCTCAGCCGCCACTTCCTCTGGACCAAATCTGCTGCCAGGGGATGCAAGAGCTGGCAGGCGATGGTTTTCAGCCTTGTAAATGATGTGAGTAATTGGTGGACAGCAAATAACAATAACCTAAGGTAAGGGTAATAAAGTAACCATGGTGGTGGTGGGAGGGGGGGCATATTCTTTAATGTTTAAACATATTTAACTATTCTCTGCTAGCTTCCTTTAGGCTGCCAGTGATTTATTTAACAGATGGTACATTTATCTATCGGTCGCCTGATGCTTCCACAGTCCTGTACGTGACTCTCCAACGTGTCGTATTCTGCTGCTGCCAGATAAGAAAGGATTTTGGGCATCAGGAACAATTCTAGGCGGATGTGCGGGAGAGCGGCCAGAGGAACGGTGCGCGGAATGTTCTACAGGGCATTCCGTTCCAGGGACATTATTTAATAAAAGGCCATTGGGAGGTCAGAATAAAGGAGAATACTTCGTTCTTTCACTGAAGGATTTCTTAGGCACTAAAATGTAAACCAAGCTAACATTTTTTTACCTTTTTTTCCCCCCACTTAAATCGTATTTAAGGAGCTTAGAGCTCTGGTCCCTTTATAAAATATAAAAACCAATAGTCAGGCTGTCAGGCTGCGAATACACATTCTTTTTTTCAGTCTTTATAAAGCAATAACACGCAGATCGGATTATATTTTGATGAGCTGTGAGAGTATGGAAATACTTCTCAGTAATGGTAGCACTTAGGTTTATGTGTTGTGAAGTGCTGTGAGGAGCTCTAACATGTATAAAGAATCTTGAACTGTCACCCTAAAGAAGTATACCACTATGAAAATGTGTACAATTATATGACTATATTTTATGTCGCATAACTGTGTTATTGTGAGTCCTGTGTCACCATAACTATTCTCCGGCCATGCAAGAGAATCATTTTATATATATTATCTCCAAAATTGTCCATTTGTACTTCTGTGTTGCTGATTTTAAGGGTTCTTTTTAGTGTGAGACTGACGTGGAAGTGGATAGGTATCAGACTCTAGTGCTAGGGAATGTGGGTGCACGGGGGCATTGCCTCTTCCATCTTGTGGAAGACTGGGCTGCAAAACTGGGCCCTTCTTTATACACCAGAAGAGCAGCTCTTGCAAAGTTACAATTGGAGCTGCACCTGCCCTATGCACTTCTAATACAGCTGTCATCACTTATCCACTTTCGCTGGGCCCAGGTCTTCCAAGACCCATTCCCAGCCTGAGACAGGACAGCAAGTAGAAGTAGAAGAGTAGAAGACAACAGAGTAGAAGAGGGACATTGATGAGCTCACTCTGCTATACGTTGCCCTTCCTGCACCCTGAGCTTGCTCATGTTAACATGCAAGTTCCATCTTCTGCAACCTGTGGGGAAGGTGCACTTTGCTTCCTTGTTTTGGGTGCTCGGGAACCTCATCCTGGCATGGATCCCTTTCCAATGTGCTGTGTTGCAGTACAGTAAGAAAATTATTCTACCACCATACTGAATTGGTGTCAGATTTTAAGTAAATCTGATCACATCAACAATCTATTAGCAGATCTGTTTCTCACATGCTCATATCTGCACCTTGTTACTGCATGTGTGCTGTGCTCACTGTACCTCTAAAAGCCAACCTTATCTGAGGCTGAACCATTATGTCCTCTCCTGTTCCTCAGGTCCTCCAGCTACAGGATCTGGGATTCTTACAGGCCTTGTAAAGCCACATAAGAATGTCTCACTCCTCCTGCTGCATTGTCCACATAAATACATAAAATGGAGGGAACTATAACAAAAAAAGTCTTACCATTAGAGTCCCTGAAAAAAAAAAGTAGCCAGCAAGTGACATAACCTGGTGAGAGACACCAAAAATGTCTGGAAATACACTGCAGGTTCAGACCAAGCAAATAGCAGCTGCATGGCATCCAAAAATGACCAGGACAGCTTAATAAGAAATTCACACATGCAAGGGAACACAGACAGACAGGCGGTACCTGTTATGTCATCGGGAGACGCAGAGTCGCTGTCGGAAGAGGCGAATTTCAGGTTTTCGCTGCAGCCACTGGTCACAGACAGGCTCTGTGATATCACTAGATCTAGCATTTCCTTGCACCTGGAAGAAACGAAAAAAAAAAAACAAGATAACTAATTTATTCCAGTAAACGCGCCTAAAGAAAATTTCCTGCGCCACATAAATATTAAAACGCACCAACCTAAATCTCATTCTGTATTTCATTTTCATTAAAAGAAAAAAAAAGACAACATGCGCTAAACTTATTCCACCTAAGAGAAAGTGGGATTTTAAATGAAAAACGGGCTCCTTGGGGACGCCGAACACTTCGCCGCCGCTCGCCTAATGAGAAAACAACTTTGGGTCTCCAGTGAAAATCATTTTATTCTGTGGTGAGTCAAGGGGGTAATGTGAGCGGGACCGTCAGGTGTTCGCATGGCAAACGAGGGGGAACGCGGTCTATTATTCAACAGAGTGTGACGCTGCGGTCCCAGGCCGACTTCTCTCAGCATAAATTAGGGAAGATATTGGATCAGTTTTTATAGAGAAGCGGGCGGATTAAAACAAGCAGACCCGGAGATCTCTTCATATATCTGTACCCGGAGTGGTCAAATTCTGACCGCAGGGTCCTTGTTGTGCGGACATATCAATCATTGCAGCTTATTCTCTAAATGACATATAAAAAAGCGGGGTGAAAGAAAAAATGGGTTGCAACTGGATTGTGGGCTTGCATGCATACCTGGACTTTGATGACATGCGCAAACCACAATCTGGAAACCTGTATATTGTGATTGCATACTGATGTTCCACAAGTAACGTTGTTTTTATGCCCCTCTTTAGTGCACCACAAAATGCCCATGTCAAATAAAAAAAAAAAAGCTTTTAAATATGTATGGTTTATGCAGCTACAACTGTTCACAGAGTTTAAATTTTAGGAGAGCCAATGCTCGGACAACACAATCCTTCTGTAACAAAGAACCCTTGATAAAAGTTGAACCTCATTTAAATATGGAGATGAAATACATAAATGGGAGAATGAACAGCCAAGAGGAAGAAAATAATGTTTCAATTAAAGGAGGAACACTGTAGTTTGCTATTTCCACTTCCATCCTGCAGACTGGACAGCAATGGAGCAGCAGGGATGACTAATAAGCTCATCTTTCTGCTCACGTTGCTCTATCCTTCTATGAGCATGCTGCTTGCACTGCACTACACCTGAATACCTACATGTACTGTTTTTTTCTCCTCCAGGCTGGCTATACTATAAGCAGCTCTTATACATTATCGAGTTATTAATGCATGCAGAGTGGCTTTTATTTATCTCTTTTATATCTTCCAAGAGATTGGTTTTAATAAATGGCAGTTATGTTTGCAGCAGCCTGCGCATTTTATTACTTTGTGAATTGATATTAAATTGTGCGAGCACAGGGTTTTCTTGTTCAATGGGTGAATCCTGTCCAATGAATCCTCTTGGGAATAAAGATATTTATCTTATCTCTGTGGGGAAGCTGATTGTATCTAACAGCGCTGATTATTTCTGTCAGAATCCATGAGTGGAGTTTGGTATGAGGATGAGCTCTGACATAACATTCAGATACTAAGTAAGAATCACTAACAATCACTTGGACAATGACACAGAACAAGTCTAACGTTTCTGGATGAGATCAGCTGAATGTAATGTATTTCTGGCAAAATAAAATTGCGATTCAAAATAAAAAAAGCCTAAGAATTGCAGAATTTGGTTGATAGAGCGTAATAGTGACCTAATGTGATACAAATGAGGGACACAATGCCCCATTCTCCCTGTTCCAGACGTTTTAATAGATAACATGAAAAATCTGCACTTAATTAGCGTGTAAACGAAACAAGACAACAAGAATCAGCGCTGGGTTGGCTGCGGTGGCACATACACATCGCGGATTCCGAGCCATTTGTTAGGCCTGTCGTCACTCAGATTCCCCCGGGGCATTAGCGATGGTGGGGGAGGCAGGACGGGTAAAAAAAAGCCGGTGTCAGGGAGCGCAGCTCAGGGGATGACAGCTGGAGGTGGAGGCAAAAAGGAGGGGTAGGGGAGACCAATGGAGAAGAGGGGGGCACTTCAAAGCCTCCTTACACTGAAAATGGATGAAAAGCAGATGGAACCCCCAGCCAGGGGCTTTGGAGACCACCACAATCACCAGAATGCCAAATTGGCTGTGTGGAGGACACTGGAGGCAGATACAACCCCGCTGCCAGGACATGGGAATCCACCGGGGCAGTTTATGGGCCTTGTTCTGCTTCAACATCGTATCTCATAAATAGTAAGAGAACACATGCGTGAAATCGGCAGGAACAGCAATTTACAGGGCACAGCTATATCATGCAATGACTGCAGAGGCTTTCTTATAAATAGCTCCATGAACCTAAACATAAAAAGAGAGAAAAGAAGAGAGATGGGGGGAGAAACAAGAATACTTACCATCTATACAAATTATTTAATACATATTTTAATTCAACTTAAATGACTTTTACTTTACTTTTACATTCTTTATCTATAATAAAGATTTTAAAACTTTAAAGGTTTGCTATACTGTAGGCACCATTGTATGTTGTAGGCCACCAGAGATTAATCATCCATGGGTGAAATTTACATTCATTATCATCTGCTACACAGGCAATGCAATTTTGGGTTGCAAGAATAAGTTGCAACCTGCAGCGTTTGGTCACTCCAAGATGTCCATAAACATTTTTAAAATGTTCCTAAATGCTTGCAATCACCAACAAATACTTACAAAATCCCAATGTAATGATTAGGGTATGTGTAGGTCTTTATGATAATTTTGGGGGTTCATGGATTGCACCCCAATTCTAAACGCCTTAAAATGCATACAAATACTGTATGGGAATGTTCAGGCATTTAAAAATAATATTTATCTAAACAATGCCCTAGAAATGTTACCTATGTCGTTTTGTTTGTTTGCAATTCCTGCTGAGAAATAGCATTCCACATACTGGGATTTGTGGGTGCCTCAGCCAGTCCTGATTTGGTGACGTCACTATTGTGCTGATAATGGTTCTCCTTGCTGGAGGCCCTGGCATGAGGAAGCAAAGACGTGCTTCTACCAATATAGCCACCCATATACAAAGTGTAATATAGGTAAATAGGGACAAAAAAGATGAAGGGAAAGCACAAGCATTACTGGTGACTGGTACATTGCCCTCTGTTTCCTTTTTTTTCATATTACAGGTCCTCTTTAAGACCTTGGCAATATAATTTTAAAATACATAGTAAACAATATGTATTTGAAAATCGGGCAGCACTCAGAGGTAGCACTCCGGCCTTTGCAGCGCTGGGTCCCAGGTTCGAATCTCGGCCAGGACACTATCTGCATGGAGTTTGCAGGTTCTCCCTGTGTCTGCGTGGGTTTTCTCCCACATTCCAAAAACATGCAGTTAGGTTAATTGGCTTCCCCTCAAAACTGACCTTCGACTACAATAATGACATATGACTATGGTAGGGGCATTAGATTGTGAGCTCCTTCAAAGGACAGCTAGTCACATGACTATGGACTTTGTACAGCACTGCGTAATATGATGGCGCTATATAAATACTGTGTAATAATATTAACAATACAGATGATAATCAGATTTTATAATCCTGCATTGTTCCTTTTTCGGTACCCATTACCTGGTAATAATTTTATGCATTTGATGCAGCTGTTTCATTTTTCATTCAATGGTTAATGAATGGTTAGTTCATTCATTATTTTCTGATATATAACTGACCTCAGAGTACGGACATTTCAATGTTTTAGGCAGGGGTGTCCTCCTTAGTGACCTGAACTTTAAATAACACTGCTTGGATAAGATCGAACAAAGTTTTCTCATAAAAATGTATGCAAAACAAAAGCAATTTCAAATAATTTTTTTGAAACGAGTGATGTCAGATATATACAACCCAAAAAATAATTATTTTCCTGGTGAATTGATGGTCTTTATTGTCCAAAGGTCTGGCTCATCATACAAAGAAGCCGTCTCTATGGCATATCACAAATGTAAATGGTTAAGGGGAGGCCTCGGTTCAGTCCTGACCGGCTTATTTCAGCTTCCTATGTATTTGGAAGGGTTAATGCTTTTCAGGGTTCTCCCGTGGCCACACATAAGGAACGTATTCCAATATGTTTTTGGAATAATTTGAGAAACGCACAATTTGGGCCTGTTCCAAACAATGTAAAGACAAGGCTTAAATCAGGAAATGGTCGGAGACATTGCCTTCCTGGATTATTTCAGACATTCTGAGGCTTTCTTTCCTCAGCGGTGGAAGGGCTGTCTGAAGCCATCCAGGCAGCGGCTGATAGTTCCCCGTCCCTGCAGGGATAACCTTTTCAGCCGTAATACACTTGCATATTTACGGTGGGAGCGAAAAAATGTTTGACTGACTGAAAACTGGTCCGCGCTCAAATCTTTCAGCCATATGCACAGCAGTAAAATGAATTAAGCTGTTTCCAATGGGGAGGCGGGTCTGGAGCGGCTCAAAAATCCTACAACGTGTTTATGTTAAAACAACGCAAGACCGTCTGATCGCCGTGTGAACCTGTGGAAGTGCTCGCAGGTCTCCATGAAATGGTATTGTGTAGCTGATTGTAACAAAGAGTCAAAAATATTCAGCACAAACCCACACGAGAAGTGTTAATGACTACAGGGCTCTTATTTATTTTTTATATCTTTTATTACTTTTTGCTGTTATTAGATAAACTTTAAGTTTGCATTTAAAAATACACAATACATAAAGTTTTAATGCATCTAGTTTCTCTTGGCCAACGCGCTCAGTTCTTAATGAATATGGCCCCAGTGACAGCACTGTGCTCCCTATAAAGGGACCATAATTCTAAATTCACATCACTTTACCATCCACACAGTGCTTCTTATAAAACTGAATCCAACATACACAGCACAATACCTCGCCGGGACCTAATGCATCTGCCAGTGAAAATGTTGCAATGTCGTCTCTAACAAAGTAAGCTGTCAATGGCTGCCAGCGTTCAGTGCTAGAGAAACAACAAAAACGCCAAGCACATCATGGCTTATTGGCGTTTTCCAGGCCGAGGAATTTAATTTCCCTAGAAATGTATGCATAGTGGTTGGGTGACCCACAAGATTATCCTTCCCAGCCAAATGTCGGGTCTATGAGCTTCCCTGTATGAAGTATACCACAAAGCCAGACACGCCACCAGGAATGGACAGACGCCAAGAATAAAGCAGACAATGGTGAGAATAAAGAAAAGGTACCAGCATTACTTGCACAGTGACTGTGCAGCAATTCCACAAGCCTGCACGACAAAAGTATAATTTTAAAGAGAAAAAGATGTGGATCCACCTCAGTCAGTGACTTTGCCTGGTCCAAGATCAGTCTGCTGCAGTCAGAAGGAAGCATTTTCTCAATTACATCTGCGCCGAGTGAGATGCTGGTGCAGGGACTGACCTGTTCATTTAGGAACGCAGCTCCATGAAAACCAGGATCTGACTGTGGAATCTCAGTCTAGAAGGTGTATGACTATAAATGATGCCTGAACAAAGGTGGCACCATCTTTACTGGAGAGAAACGTACTGTGATACCCATAGGAAGCGTTATACTGATATAATATTCAGCATGCAACCTTCTAAAATACCCAAATCTAATACTAAATCTTCTTTACAATACATTAGATCAGCCACCGGCTCTCATTTTCTATTACAATTTTTCCCTCCTGTCTGCTTTGGAGACTGTGAATTTGTATTTTTCTCAAACAATAAAAATGTGTCCGGATATCCTCCCTCATTCCTCAACGCCCCCTCAGATTTACTTCTCCCGAACATCCATAATCCAGAAATCCGACCTATAATCAGATCCAAATCACTGATTGTCAGACTGCGGATTGATAGGGAGCCTCGGTATTATCAACGTGTGTTATCATGGCTGTGAAATCCTCAGAGGTGTCTAACTAGGCCCGATTTTAATGTCTGCTTGCTTCTGAACTGAATGGTTCCTGAATTCATCAGTTCACAAGTCCAACATACAGCTACAAGATATCATACATCTTCCATTCAAAAAAAATGTTTAAGTTTCTGCCTGTGACTTCCCAGAGCCGGTAGATACCTAGCATAGAGGGGTCACAGACAGCCCAATTTCTGAAGACAATTGACCTGTCTGGTAGCAATCAGTATAGAGATCTATTCCTGAGATTCAACCATCACAAAGAAACATTGGAAGTAACTCACCTCCAAGACACATGAAGCTTCTTACATCTGCTGGCTCTCAGACTACTACATACCTTGTATTCCCAGCATGCACCATGTCTGAGTGAATATCTGTTAGTCCTGAATGGACACACGTTTATTATATCACCTGTGCATAACAGATGCTGAGGTTACCCAGTAATATGATACGCCACCCACAGTAATAGACTGGGGACATTGTACAGGAGATTGTCAGAGACTGCAGACATATTACAGGAGACGGCCAGAGACTGCAGACATAGTACAGGAGACGGTCAGAGACTGCAGACATATTACAGGAGACGGCCAGAGACTGCAGACATCATGACAAAAGAGATGGTCAGAGACTGTAGACAAGCTTTATGTTGTTGGAGACTGGGGTCATGCCTCAGGAGACAGTGATAGACTAAAGGCACATTATATAAGACTGCTAGAGGTCATTGCTATGAAAGCACAACATTTGAGCTTAAAATTAATTGGGCCTCATGTGATATTTTTATCAATTGGATACATTACAAAAAAGGAACCAGGCTTTTTTCTGGCAGACTAAGTGGGCCCTATGTAATATTTGGTATACACCAACAAGCTTACCTCTACCCCCCACCAAAAATGCCAGAATAAAAATTCCATACATGCCAAAAAACAGGAAGCACCCCCCACCACCATCACCGCTCCCCAGCTAAAAAGCTCCGTCAATCCTGTGGGAGCCTGGTCTGTACATGTTGTTTTGTTTACGCCAAATCTCCATGCTGCTAACTCAATTTGTCGGCCCCCGCAGCCCAGCCGGGCTTCCAGGAGGAGGCTTTTTTCCTGCTCCGTATGCTGCAGAACCTTGAAATATTATGTATAAACCTCTCGCTGGACGTTCGCCCCCATCTGAAGGAGAAAACATCGAGAGGAGAGAGAACAGATGTCTGAAAAAATATTTAGGCCGAATAATTGCATTACTCTCCTGTAATTTCATTAGCGGATGGGTGATTGATCGTTTGCTTTTAGTGCAGGTCCTGTTTAGCTTTATGAGAAGGCAAAAAAAACTCTCTGTGACCGAATATCTAAAAATATTGTAAAGACAAAAAAATTACAATTGTGTTCATTACTATAATATACTACATAGTCATACAACTCTTCTTCATGGTAACCTTCAGAACCTTTTAAATTAATTAAACCTCTTTAATGTGGACCTTCCCCCATTTTTTTTTCCTTTCTTTTCCACATTCGCTGGTAATTACTGTTACTTTCTTTCAGTAAATAGCTTTTTTTTTATGCACCCATCTAGCCTAGGTAAGGATGCAATTGGTAAATCACACGCATGCGCAATGGTGTGTCAGCACAGGGCTGGCTGGCAAAATCCAGAAGTGACAGCCATCTACTACGGTAAATCAAAGATGGCAGCACGGGTTGAATGGCACAGAGAATGCAATAGGCAACCAATGGTTTGGAAGAAAGGTAAATATATTTAGCTGGTACAAAACCAATAAAGATTAAGGGTAATTTCATTGTTTTTTCATTGTTTTGTTACAGGAAGTCGAAACTTTCTTCTTTCTTATGATTACAGACGCCCAATAGAAATCCCAGTATATCCCCATCTATCCTACTCCATACTGCCAAGTGCATCATTATCATCAATTACAGTATTTTCCCCAGAATTTTTTAGACTGGGTGGAATGTAGGCGGATGATGTCCTATGTATTGTGACTTTTTATTAACCACCCAAAAACAGCTGGATGGTTGCTGAAATGTGCTGGGTGGTGCGCCCCAGCAAAAGGTGCTGGGAATTACACTGCATTGGATATGAAGTATGGTCTCGGCGGATGTCAAGTGCTTGGTTGTACTTAACGTAATCTAATTAAAACACACAAATATACAAAGTATCTAAAAAACAACAACCCAGCCTTGCCTATTCCTTCCATGTTGAAAAGAATAAGTAAACTTTATTGCAAAACTTATGTAAACTTTTCTATGTTAATATCATTTCCAGCTTTCATTTCTTGTTGTCCTACATTGTCACTCGGCCCCATGGGCATTCAATGGAGACTCCATGTTGCTCTTCCAAAAAACATGCAGACATATCTCCGCTGCTGCCCTGAGAAATGCCATAGAGACATCACAGAAGGTCATGTAGACAGGAAGTGGTTGCAGAGAGGCTGAAGGTATCTGCAGCATATGCAAACAAGATTAAAAAAATATAAAACATTTGTTATATATAACAAAGGCAAAAGTTTGTGGTACACAGCATTCACCATACTTATATAGCAGGGAACAAGACTAATGCCAAAGGTTCACTGGTGGCAAATAGGTCCTAATCATTTAAAACACATGAACACCAATGAATATTGGGTGAAAGTCATAGTCACTGCTATATAAATAGTCTGGGTTAAAGATTACATCTACCGTTAGGGTTAAATAAAGCTAATAAAACAAAGTTTAGAGAGGTTCATATTTCAAGCATGGGTGGAGGACAGCTCATTGAGTTCAACACAGAGCAAATAAATAAGAAAGACTAAAAATAAGAAAAATGCGTGCTGACGGAGCAAAATATTTCAGATTACATGAGAATGCAAGATACTGACTCAGGAAATATGAATGTATCCCTGTTACTCAGCTCGGAGAATAACTTGAAAAGAAAATCTGCATCCATTTTTGTTTTGCATCCATTCCAAGTCATGTTTAAATATTTGTTATCTGGCAACACTACAGTTACAACAAACAACCAAATAAAGCAAATAAACATATCAGTCTATATAAAGAATGATAGAAACATCCAAATGCAACAAACACAGCACAGAAAATGTCATGCCGGCATAGACCGATCTCAACTTCTACAACAGCCAGGAAACACAAAACACATTTAGGCAGAAAGGTGAAAAATATTCACAAATGTGTCCATTAGAGACCCCACATTGGCATAACACTTGTCATATCTGTCAATGTAATTCTATTTGCTGTGCAGCTAAGTGGAGCCTATGGCTATTATCAGTCATTGCAGGATGAATAAAAGCTTGCTTGCTTGCGATATCCTTCAACTGGAATATTTTTATGATTATAAGTTATTTCCCATATGCTACAACACTAACACTGCACAAAGTACAAAGATTCATTCTCATCAGTCTTAAGCTACGTACACACTTCCAATTATTATCGTTGGAAAACGAACGACGAACGTTCATGCACGATATATATGAACGATCGTATAGCACCGATCCTGCACATAGAGGTAACGACACGATCGTTCGTAGATATTGTACACACAATAGATACGATCGTTTAAGCGATAGAGGAACTATGTGCACGACAGGAAAGTGAACGGACGTTCGTTCATCACGCATGCTCTGACCATGAACGATCAACGAACGACCGTACACACGAACGATGTTCAACGATCGTCGCCCAATCCGATCCGCCGGTCCGGTCGTTCGTTTCCAACAATTTTCCTCGTTCGTCGGCGTCGTTGGTTACTTTTTTACCAACGATTTTTTGCCCAATCGATCGTTCGTCGTTCGATTGGAACGATAAAAATTGGAAGTGTGTACGCACCTTTAGTCCAGGGCTGAAGCTATGCAGGTCCCCTACAACAATTAAAGGCTCTTAGACTCTCTAATCTCATCATACATGATATGTTTGTTTGCAAGGAGCTCCTGGTACTTTATAGGAATTTGTTTTTATCTGAAATTTGACAAGTCTTCTTTGGTACCTACATTAACCACGTCAGCTCTGGGTGCCATCGCAGTTGACTGGTGTGCATTGGATGATGTTAAACATTTGTCCCGATCCCTACAGGGGTTTGGCATTTAATCTTTCTGACACCTTCATTCATCTGGGTGGAAACCAGGTAACCTACCTGTACGTTTTTTATTCTTAGGATGAAATTGGTCATCGCAAAGCCACGGCAAGTATATACAAACATAATGCAGATAGAACACGTGGTAGGAGGAAAAGGGGTCTTATCTATCTAAAAGCAAGGTTCAATGTGTGCAGAAAAAGTCTCCATCCCTTCAACCTAATCAGAACCAAAACTCAGCTGTTGCTTATTTTACTTGTTAATAATATATTTATTTAATTTTAAGTTACAAAACCCCTCAGGTTTGTTCTGACTTTAGAAAATAGTTAATAATAAAAAAAACATTTTATTATAAAACAAATTCCATGTGAGAGGAAAGATTGTTACACATAGTTGCCTTACAGTTTGACCCCAGCCCATAGATCACCCCCAATCAAAGTTTGTACACATGGTGAACAAATGTTCACAAAAGCGAATTAAAAATTAGAGAACAAGAATGATACAACATTAAAACCGCCAACATAGACATTTGTGTGAATTATGATACACTTATGATACAGCACAGAATATACCGACACCATCGTTCAGTACAAGGAAGGACTGCTAGACGTAAAATTTTCTCTCAATGTAATATTTTATCGATATAATGTTATGATAGATTTCACCGGTATATCTAATGGCAAATGGAAGAAATATCTGCGATGGCTGTTTAATTCAATGTAATTTCTTATTTAAATGCATGACACATAAGGTGTTTTTAGTTATATTATTACCAGTATGTTGATTCAATCAATATTTGATTGATATTATGACCCAAGATCGATTGAAAATGATTGATAGAAAAGCAATAACTTTCAAGTATAAAGAACTGAGTATTTTTTATTATTACATATTGGCTGTTTTATATTGATTTATCAGAGCAAAAGACAACTTAAATTACTCAAAGCATAAGTCCTGCGTAAGCTCTGTTGAAAACTGTAACATACATCGGATACTACAGCAGGTAAATGGAAGGTGCAAACTGTCCAGCATTTCCATAATTCTTGCCACTATTGGACAATCATTGCGGACGGTCTTGGTGCTCCCACAAAATATCTATACAACTATTACAGCTTTGATTTCCAGAGATAAACTTCTCTCACAGTGTTAATCCAGTAAACATCCATCCAGTAAAGAATACAGGTGCCGAAAAAACTACTGGCTCTTAGTAAATCGGATGCTCCAGTCAGCACCTTTGCCAAGTGAGATAAAACCACTTACAAGATAAGACCCCTGCAGACTATCTCCTACCTCCAGTTTATTCTACAAGACCCAGACTTATTGTAATGAGGTATAAAATTGAATTACCATGCACTGTTAAGCACAGCTTGGATATGCCATGAGCAAACAAGGCTGCTCTCTTGGGCACATACAGTATTTATAAATATTAAATAAAATCAGATTTATTTAATGCACAACATTTTAAGAAGAATATATTCACATTTAAGTATGAAAAGTAGAAGGGTGTTGAATCTGGAGAATTACTAAACCTAGAGCTAACAATGCAAAGATTCCCATTGTCCTACCTTGTACGACCTTACAGAAGGAGAGAGAGGAGACTGCAGCTTTCACAGAGGTCAGCAGGTACGATTGACCAAGACGGGTCATTCATTGTCCTATACCTGGGCAGTGCCTTAGACCTACCACCCCCCTCCCTTTCTGGTGGTCACAGATGAAGAATTGGAAGGCCATTCATTGCAGGGAGCAGCAGCTGGGAGACGGACCTCCCAAAGCTTCCTGCAATTAGCAAGTGAAAGAGATTAAGGGGGGAGATAGAGCACAGGGCCCATCTCTCTGCAGAAGGTGGGACCTTGGCTTTTGTGACTGCTCAGGTATCCGGTTGATTGGCTCCAGGTAGGAAGAGCAATGAAACAGCCTTTTCATCAGCATCTACCCCATCCAGAACAAGAGGCCTCTTATTCCTCCCAGAAGATTGGGAAAGAATTAGCAAGGGGAAGGCCGCACTTAATTAAAAAAGGAGATTTGTGAAGTTTTAAGTGTCCTGGGAAAAAAAAAAGGCCAGAGCAGGTAGCAACGATAAGTATTGTGGCGGCTAAAATTCACGTGGATTACAAAGTATTATTAAAAACTCTGCATTTAACCCTATCTCCTGTCACACTGCATTATAGGGATCTTGTATATTCATGGTGCAACACGGCCCCATGCAGCCTTTCCTATAATATGCAGTTTATGCAATTGTTAGTGCACAATCAATGGGAGAGATAAGCCATGGGTAGACAAATCTGTGCCCATGTAGCTCCCTGATGCCTGATGCTCCTATGCTTCTCTAATGAATGTTATTAGTATCAAAATCACACACAGACAAAGCTTACTGACAGATGCATGAAAATATGTACACATATGTATATCTAAATATAGAAAGAGATACACAAATGTTTGAAATAAACTTATGTGGAATGGTATGTGGTATTGCCCAGCAATGTGGAGCAGTCAGGGTGGAGCAGGCTATATATAGTCCATGCTGGGACTGTGAAACCAAAGCCACGTTAGAATGTGAGTTATCCTTCGGCAATTGCAGATGCTTGGAATGTCTGGAGGGAATTCTGGGGTAAATGGGTCCACAGCTTACGAATCGCCATCGGACAATTGTGCATCGTGTGTGTTACAACCACACACATCTGAGAGTTGATGTCAGGTCATGTGACACTACACAAATATGTGATATAACCCAGACAGACGGGAGGTATAAGAGAAGCACCCAGACAGCAAAATTGTTGATGGATTTATATGCAGATTTAAATAGAAGGGATTAAAATAAATAAAATATATTAAAAATAAATGAAGTATTCAGAATAATGACACCCTGTTATGGGTCCTAAAGCAATGACACATTGACACATAGGGGTAGTAGAACAATGACAGCCTGAAACTAGGGGAAGGGGTCCTAGAACAAAAGCAGATATGAGGTCTCAGAATACTGGCACTCTGAAACTTGGGCAATCCCGAACAAAGGTAGACTAACACTTGAAATCTCAAAATAATGATATAGAAAAAGATGACACCCTGGCATTTGGGGTTCTAGAAAATATCACCCTGACACTTGGGGGTCCAAAACATTGACACAATGACACTTGGGGATCCAGAATGACACACTGACACTTGGGGGCTCAGAACAACAATGCAATGGCACTTGAACCAGAACAGCGTGACACTATAACAATGGGAACCCCAAAATAATAAAACACTGATATTTAGGGTACTGTAAAAATGACATATGGGGATCCAGAACACTGACAGAATGACACTTGTGGATCCAGAAAATGACATTCTAACATTCAGGGTCCCA
Source organism: Pyxicephalus adspersus (assembly GCF_032062135.1). Taxonomy (NCBI): domain Eukaryota; kingdom Metazoa; phylum Chordata; class Amphibia; order Anura; family Pyxicephalidae; genus Pyxicephalus; species Pyxicephalus adspersus. The sequence goes on from NC_092863.1 coordinate 1,949,609, forward strand.
TAAAAACAACATCTAAAGATCTGATAGATAATAATTGGAACTGTAAAATAATGAAACCCAGAAAAATGACAAATGGGTATCCAGAACACTGATACAAACACTCCTAAATATCCAGTACCATGACACACTGACACTTTGGAGGCCCAGAACAATCACACAATGGCACTTGAAGGTCCAGAACATTGTGACACTATTACAATTGGAACCCCAAATAAAATAAAAACTGAACGCGGGGATCCAAAAACATGACACTCTGACACATGGGGGTCCAGAACACTGGTACACTGACACTTGGGGAACCGGAACAATGAGACACTGACACTTGCAGATCCAGAACATTGACACACTGACACTTGGGGATCCAGAACAATGACACACTGACACTTGGGGATCCAGAACAATGACACTCTGACACTTGGGGATCCAGAACACTGATACACTGACACTTGGGGATCCAGAACAATGACATACTGACACGTCGGGATCCAGAATAATGAAACACTGACACTTGGGGATCCAGAACAATGACACACTGACACGTCGGGATCCAGGACAATGACACACTGACACTTGGGGATCCAGAACAATGACACACTTGGGGATCCAGAACAATGACACACTGACACGTCGGGATCCAGGACAATGACACACTGACACTTGGGGATCCAGAACAATGACACACTGACACTTGGGGATCCAGAACAATGACACACTGACACTTGGGGATCCAGGACAATGACACACTGACACTTGGAGATCCAGAACAATGAAACACTGACATTTGGGGATCCAGAACAATGACATTTTTGCACAAATTCCATCCTATTGTATGACAAATATCAGTTCTAAAGAGTTAAAGTTAGTTGATGTTCTTATTTCATGAATAATAATCTGGAACTTAACATTCAGCACCGCTGACCTCCTTGCATCACGCTGAATCCCCTGTAGGAGATGAGAGGTCTAATATTGGCTGCAGAATAAAAAGCGTGCTATTTGTACCGGGGGGCCAGGAGAAGAGCGCGGGGCCAAATCACAAAAGTTCAGGAAGTTTTCTGCAGGAAGCTCGGTGTCAGAATATGTTAGCATTGGGAGAGGAGCATGAGCCCCCACCGAAATATGGGGGATGGGAGGTGGGAACTGTAACCTCACTGTGCACCCGCCGTATTAGATATTCACTGAGATACAGTTGTTTCCTGGCCAACCAATCCCATCAGAGACCCATTTCTGAAAAGAAAAGGAAAAACTGCAGTTACGTCTTCTCTACCAACAAGAATAGGAATCTTTAATAGTTTTAACATACCTTTAATTTATTACTCAAATTTTACAATGATCTCCGAAGAGTTGCTCAGATCATAACCAATTTTTTTCTGAAAGTAGGAGGGGCAATTCAACAAATGTATTCAGAATTTTTGCCTGCCTATGCTTCTATTAGGACTCAATGAATCCATAACAGGAACATCTACACGGTGGCTCAGGGGTTAGCACTCCAGCCTTGCAGCGCTAGGTCCTGGGTTCGAATCCCACCCAGGACACTATCCGCATGGAGTTTGCAGGTTCTCCCCGTGTCTGCGTGGGTTTCCTCCGGGTACTCCGGTTTCCTCCCACATCCCAAAAACATGCAGTTAAGTTAATTGGCTTCCCCCTAAAAAATTGACCTTAGACTACATTAACCACATATGACTATAGTAGGGACATTAGATTGTGAGCTCCTTTGAGTGACAGTTAGTGACATAACTATGGACTCTGTACAGCGCTGCGTAATATGATGGCGCTATATAAATACTGTATAATAATAATAATAATAATAATAATCTACTTAGTGGGCCCTTTAAGGGCCCTATTAAAACACCAAACACACGTGCGCTTTGTACGGTAACTGTTTTATTTGGCCAACGTTACTCCTTGGTAATTTTTTTCTCCTACCCTTGTTTTGCTGACATTATCCAGAATAAAAGTAGCAGGTGATCTTTCGGAAAAGTTCACGTTTGTTGAGCTGAATTGTTAATGTCACCACCCGCCCCGTGCGATCTGCAATTTTTAATTTCCTCAAGCCGGAAAAGTCTTGTTAACGCTGAAGTGAAAATTGGCAAAAACTGATTTGGCTGAGCTGTGCGTTCCTTCTCTCTTTATCTTTATAGAGGTTTACGGATCGCCGAGAGAAAACAAGACGCCGGCCAAGGATCGCGAGCGGCGTCAGTGTGGCTTTTAACCGTTTTTTTATAACTTGCTGAAGTTGGGCCATTTTTAAAGGCACAGTAAATGCGCATTCTATGGTTGTCTCACGAGACCAGATGGAAGACATAGGCAATTACAACACCATAACATTTTCAAGCCTTTCCGGTAAAGATGGATTTTTGTCAAAACATTGTGTTTATTTTGGTACCAATGGGTAAAGATTAATTTCAAAGCCATTTTACTTTTTGTGTTTGCCCCATTGCAATAACTTTTATTAAACCTATCTCTCTACAAAATGAGGAATATCACATTTATCACTGGAACAGCTGTTCTTATTTAGAAATTTTCCCGTTCACGTTATGATGACAATTGTAATATATTGGATTTTCTATCACTTTCACTCTCCGTGATAGTGGTCACTAGGATAAATGCAGAGGATGAACCTCAAAAGACACGGTGACACATCAATAAAAACCTGACAGATCTTTTTCTACTCAATTCAAACTACAAAAAGTTTGGTTACAGAAACACTTTATCTAGAACTGAACTCCAACGTACCTTCTCAAGCACAATGGGCTGCACCAAAGAAAACACATTGTCAAAAATTGTGCAGATCTGATTTTTGGACGACAGTTTTGCATTAGGCAGGTCATGCTGAACAGATATCCCACTTTTTTATTTTAGCGCACACCAACAAATTCTGTTAGTGTGAACTGGAGACATTGGACTTAAAGAAAATCGCTTTGTTTTTATGCTGGAACTGCTTTGAGCAACTTGCCCAAATTTTTTTTTCACCCAAGAAAGCAAAAATGAAAGGCACAAAGAGACATGTATATTAGGACACGTTATATCCAGACCTTGCTGAAAAAACTGTTCAGGAACCAGCCAGCAATCAATGCTGCAATCAAACAGATAATAGATAACATTATCATGGCACACTGGCGGCGATAGCCAACAGTACACTTCTTGCAATCTCAGAATGGGCAGGTTGAAGCCATATATTGGTGTCATGGTATACGCTGATGTACAACAACTGGAGAGCGTGACAGATTTAAGTATTCATGGCAGCCCCCTCCCTCACCCCCTGCTGGGGGTAGAGTTACCTGAGGACAGGTGGATAAGGCTGAATGACGGACAGGTCTCTGAATACACGCGGGCTCAGTCAAGGATACAATGAACATCTGACAAGGTCTAATGATGGCAGTCGAAACTACGTAAGCGTCTGATACTCACACACCAGTGTTTTCTGTGTCTTCAGAATGTCCCCAACTTTAAATTTGTGAAGAAATCCCTCCTGGTTCCTAATGTCGCATCCCAGTCTGAAACCCTATGATCTCTACCTTTGGATTTCCTTACTTTTTCTTCCTTCAGGAACAGTAGTGAACTGTTGGTTGGCTCTGCAGGGAAGGGCCAAGTGCACGGGGACCTCTATGCTACTTGTTGGTCTCTGAAACAATAGGCAGTGTGTATGGCATGACAGAATGGAGTTCCATATGAGCAGGCACAACCTCTCCCCCCCACCCCCCGATCACAGCTGTCGCCATATACACCAATATGGTCCCTGTATGTTTCTTAACAGTACGGGGGACAAAGAAGGCTATTTATAAAGCAAACTAATGTGAACTGCTTAAAAGTATATTTGGTAAACTGTTCACCAAATAAATAAACAAATATTCTTAGTAAAAATGTACTATACCTATATTATTAGTGGTAAAATATTACTCCACTAATAGTTACTGCTGTTTTATGTTATGTTTTAGTTTTTAGCACTGTTTGTATACATTCTATCAAAATATTTTCTGCTAAATAAATATAAAACACAAAACTTTAAAAGTATTTATGATAAAAATAAAAACACTGCCTGGAATTTAGGAATAAATAAACAATTCCAATAATGCATTGGGATAAGTTGCAAACCTGTACAGAGAACACTGTGTAGTGCATAAAGATTATAACAGAACGCTGCGCTTCTGTGACAACGTACTGGTGTGGACTGAAAAGGATTAGCAAAGGTTAACATGACCAAAACTTACTGTGCTGATCTTTCCAGGTTACAGATGGTAACATGTTTTCTTACATTGCAGCAACTTATACTTCATGCGAAAACAAATGACAAATAGCTCTTTTATGGACTTCAAATGATCTAAGGATTTTTTACACAGTGGGAGATATAAAATTAACCTTACAAATCAGTGTCACGGGAAAAACTAGTTGGTATTATTCAATTCAAACCCTTTTTTAATTTATTGGAGACTATTTAGGAAGCAGGTTTTCCTAAAGAAGAGACCAGCTTTAGGTATTTAATGGTTGGGTTAGGCATGGAATGTGTTGTATTTGACTTATTTCCTGAAGGTCAATTTTTGCTTCTCCCCTTTCCATCTTCATGGCAATCCTATTGGGCACTGATTTTTCCAATTGCAGTAAATGATCTACAAAAGGGGTGTCAAACACCCACTATGCTACACAGAGGGCCAAAATTGAAAACTTAGACAAAGTCTCAGGCCAACCTCGAAATTCATTGAAAAAATTGAGGAAGTTTTTCCTTCTCATTAGATATAAACCCTTTTCATTAGGAAACAAAGAGGTTTTGCTTCATATTCAATCTGGAACAAGCCTATAATAGATAATTTTTTTTATTTTATTTAGGAAAAAATCTTATGCCTCTTTCTCTATTTGTAGCCTTCTGAGCTAAATTGCAATGGTAACCATTTTGTAAAGGCTAACAATAATAATAACAACAATTTTCTTCTATGAAATCCATCAATTCAACTCCATATCTTGGAGTAGCAAGGAAAAGTACAGCTGAGGGGAAGTGCTGGAAATACCAGACGCGGCCAATGCGGAGCTAAATCTTATGAGTGGCCCGCCGCTGAAACTTCCTCTTCATTGAAATAGCGGCGCTACTAAAATTCCTGGCATTATTTGCGTCCATAAAACAGTCCAATGCGGGGCCACGCATAGGCAGAGAGCCCGCTGGTCTATAGACGCGAGTAATGTTGGGAATTGTAGTAGCGGCGCTATTTCAATGCAGCGGCAGGCTAGCAGCAGTTCATAGTTAGGATTCCTTTGGAAGCCAAAAACAAGGGCGTTGGGGGCCAGAGTTTGATATCCCTGATCTACAAGAAGATTATGGAGTATGAGAGCCATGCTTGATTTTAAAGGCAAAGCCGAGATTGTCATATGTCATTAGCTCTTGTGTTGATCAAGGTCTAGTTTGAATGTAAATTAACTTTTTTTTTGCCCAGAGGTAAAAGATGGATTGGGTACATCTCCAAATACAGTAGAAAACCCATTGTTTGTCACTTGGCCCTGAAAGTTTTATGTAGGGCATATGACCTTTTGGTGAGGCTCCAGGTGGTGAGATTTCCCTGGGGGAGTCGTAGCTTAGTACTTAAATGGACCTGGCCCTGGCAGCTCCTCCAAGGTATGGGGTTAACCTATTTTGGCCAGGTGGACCAAGTGTTTCCTATACCTTTCATGGGACATGCAACCTGTGAGGGTGGATAGGGTTTAAGGCACTTTTCTGCTCAGGAGATGGAACTAAAGTCATACTCCGTAAGTAATTTTTTAATGTATTTGTTTTTTTGTGTAAACGCTTAAGTGCACACACAGCAATTTTTCAAAAAAAGAGAAGCCTCTGGAAATAGTTCTAGCCCCCACTAGAGTTAAATCTATACAAGTAGACACAAAGCAGTGGCTCTGAATTGATTAGCCCCCTTTTAGAACACCCGTGCACTGTTTAGCCACTTGGTGATACACAAATAAGAAGTGACACTGTGCTCTGGATCCTGATTGCTAACCCGTAACAGGAGCTTAAATCCTGCTGCCTCCCGCTGAACTGCGTGCGCCAGCCGCTAAATAAGATGGATTAGCAGGACGAGAGAAAGGCAATGTCTTCCTAATGAGATTCAGACACTTAAGAATTCTAATCAAAGGTAGACCCTATAATGGGAAACAGAGAGGATTCCTGCTTTATCCAGTGGTACTAAAGGCCAGGATATCGCAAAGCGATATATAAGTGAAGCAACATGGCTATTTCTATAAACTTTCTCAGGTTTTAGGTCAGACGCTTCTTTAAGGACCAGATTTAGAATGTAGCAGCAGGAAGCACAGATACATTCATAACGTGTCAACAAATTCATTTCGAATTCAGGAGCCAGCGAGTCCTCTCCATAAGCCGGGAGGGAACATTTGCTTCCAACGACAATTGCTGAAAAGTTTCAGAAAGGTGCTGTCTGTAATTTCCTAGGCACATTAGTAACCCAAGAATCTGGGATATGAAAACTATATGTTGCATAAGAAGAATAGCACTTTGCTAAAATAAAATTTAGAATCATATCAAGGCTTCTATCACTTTTCAGAACAAGAAGTTATTTTCTAGAAGAAAAGGAACTGAGGAAAACTTTCTGTCTGCCCACAGATAATTAAACATTTGGGGCCAATGGGTTTTAGTACAAATATAACCAAAATCAGAGCCAATTATCCAACTGTATACCCAGAGCTGCCCGTTTATAACGCAGATATATCCTAATGATAACATCATCTATTCAACTGCACACCCAGAGCTGCTAGTTTAAAGACCAGATCCTAAATATAGAGTAATTTATTAAAATGTACATTCACAACCACTGGGTTTTAGACCAGATTTTTTATGGATTCATTTATCCCGCTCCATATAAACCAGCCTAAATATAGAAGCATCCATGGGCAGTGTTGAAAAGTATAGACACGATTTCTACATTTGGGCTGGATCACAGACGGTCTGCAGTAACTGTTTTTCTCATCAGGGCTCCGCGTGGTGACAGAGCACTTAGAATGAGTGCTTGGCGTGACCTTGGCTGACCTTCTCCCCCTCCACTTAGACATTATTGCTTCCTGTGTCAGAGATTTGCTATATACAAAGCTTTGTTCTTGCATTTTGAAGGTGAAATACACATCACTCATGCATTAAACAACAAAATGGCATTTTACTCTAAAATATGAAAGAGCGTACAATCCCGTTTAACACGTTGTATGAAAATCTTCCCACGCATTAACCCAAAAATTAGACAGATAACACTGTTCTGCACGAGCAAATTGTCCCAGGCTTAAAGTGACAGATGGTACTAGTCTACTATTGGATTATGAAACTGGAAATCATCTGTGCGCTGCAAAACAAATTCTCTCAGTCCACCACCTTTTATTTCAAAAAGTTCCTAAACGTTTCTACTATTAAATGTTGGTAAAATTCTTGAAAGTAGTTTATGCCTTTAGGTACTTTCTTTTATGTACACCCTAGTCTAATTTGACAAATGAACATTGAGAATCATTCAGGGAGCCCAACCAGCAGAGTCGAGTTGAAGGTAGGGCAAACTAGGATACTGCCCTCCAAGGGTCCCAGAATGGATAGGGTGCAGGGGGATTCCAACCCAGAACCTATCTGCTATACATTCTGGTCTGTCAAACAACCTTTACACAATGCTGCAAAGCAAAGCATATTTTTCTGTGGGAATTCCTACTTCTTTGTATGCTTTTCTTGATGCAGGACAACTAAGCCATTCAATTAGACACCATATAATGCCTCCCCCTTAGCATGCCCCTAAATGCCACTATAGAAACACAGGGGTTAAAGTGTCTAAAACTAAAGAAAGTTGCTGTTTTTTCAGTGAGGTCCTCTCCCTTTCATCTAGCAGCAATCAGGCGACTTTAAAGGGCCACTGCTGTTGACATGACCTCTGGAAATTATAGTCAGGCCCACACCGAGGGAAAATGGTTAGCACAACAGGCGAGACATCAAAGAAAAAAACCCTAATTGTGGGGTCAGTTGCTGTCAGAGCCGAGCTACTGCTGAATGACTGTCAGCTCCTTGGCTTAGATTTTACGCAGCACGACGCCACCATACAGGTAACAAGCAATCAAGGCTTTCTGATGACTGAACAAAAACCACACAAGAAGCCATGATGTGCAGGCCACAGGGCACCTAACGGGTAGTCAAACCATGCAATTTATAAATCTGCTTCTTTTCATCACAGTTCCTTTATGTATGGTGGTATACCTCTCAGTTTAGACCTTATGTAGTATGTTTTTTATGGGATATCAACCCAAAAAAGAATTCCACTACCATTTTCAGGGTGGCAATAGCTAACTAGATTTACAATGACCCCTAAAACATTGAAACAGAAGAATTAAACTCACCAGAAAAAAAACTTTAGGATAATTTTTCCCTAGTTTTAACCATGAAATGGTAAAATCCCACCAACATTTTTCAGTTCACTTCTTGTTCCAAAGATGCAACAGGAAGGGAAAGAAAATCATTTCCAAAATGCAGGGTAAATCTAAATGGGATAAAGTAATAAAAATCTAACAGGGATTAAAACAATTCCTGACTCTTTCCAAAATAAAGATGGTTTTAGGTAAAATTTTAACCACTCGGGCAGACTGATATTACAGTACAACAAATGGGGAGCTACGTACTGTTTAGGAGATAAAAATGTTAAAAAAAAATTAGAGGCAAGAAAAAATTGTGGTTGGCTTTGACCAAAATACTTTAAAAAAAAAAAAGTTTTTTGGTGAAGGTCACAGCCAGCATTGGACCTTCCTGTATTGTGTACAGACTGCCCGCTGGTTTCTGGACAGTTAGCGTTGGTGCCAGTCCACCGGGTTCTGCAGAGCTCCGACTCGGAGCTGCTCCCGATTTCCTGACATTCATGTAGATTTCACACACATGGAGACGATTAATCTGCTTCATGGCGGAACAGCTACCACATTCTCGCTCTTACTGGAAAACATGTTGACATCTTTTTTCTATAATCAGCCCTTACTGAGATTGGCTGCTCTAATCATTTCATTGTTGAACAAATCTAAACCGTGGTGGGTTTTGGACTCTGTGTGTGTTTTTTTCCTTCTTTTTTTTTAACCACGGCATAAATTCACTTGTTTACTCGAGTCATGGTTAACTTTTTGCAGCGATGCCACCACTGATACTTTTCTTAAAGCTCCAATTTAGAAGCCAGAGCCAGGCTTGGATCTGTAGTAGAGCAACGGCAGTCGGTACACTGTCCAAATATGACATCACCTAAAAAAGTGAGAGATAAATGGATACAGGCCTAGGGCTAGGTTCTAAAACCCTTAAGTCTGTAGTAAAGAAAAGCTTAACAAGGTTAAGTGGACCAGTCAAGAACTTTTTTAGGGCAATACAAATGCATTTTTTTCCAAAATTTAACCTCAGTCATTCTTGAGCTCCATTTGGAGTGTTGGCATCACTTGTCTCTTTACCCAATTTCTAACTGGAAGCATTTGATAGGGTGACAATGCTGGAGAGGAAGTTGGAGGCAGGTATTGAGTATTGAGAGATTCTCTTGGTTGGATTTTTTTACACTTTAACTTTTTAGGACTAGAGTAAGAGAACAATAATTGTTAGGGTCATCTCAAGTTGAAGACTTTGGTTAGTGGGTTTGCAAACATGTGTGGAAACAATTTCATTTTAACAACTTCTCAGCGCCAAACTTGTCGGGTTTTCTTTACCAGAAACCAACAACAGCAGCAATCTCACAGCTAACATAACACATACGCCGTCCATAATGCACTTTATGTTTTGCAAATATCATGTTTCAGCACTTACACCATCCTCAGGACAAAGGTGGGGGAATGACAATAAAAAAAAATTATATGCACCTCATAACTTTTACATAATTGACCATTTGCATGAATAAAGTGGAGGGCTACTTTTTAGGTCCACGTATGCATGAAAATCACATACGTCTGCCTCCCCATTTTGCAGACCATAAAAAATCATTACACAAAAAATGAATGGGTAGAACCAACAAGTGTTTTTATTTTACTTTATTAACTTTTTAAACAAATTAAGTATTTCAAAGGGTTTGGATCTGAAGAAGGACAGTACCTGCAAATTAGGGACAGTTGAGAGGTGTGGTAACAGTTTTGGGTGGATGGACCCTTTAAAATACATCTATTACCCGATCAGAACAGACAGAACGGCAAATGTATGTAATAAGATACTGCTGATGTCCTTGATTCCTCATTTTTACTCATAATGTTCTGTTCTGTTATGATAACCTAGCAGAAAACTAGATATGGTCATCTTAATCCAATCAACTCATTACTAGGTTGAAAACACATGTCCATTAAGACAAAGTACTCCCCTTCCACCCTCCTCATGGGGGCAACTATTAACAAGGACAACATTAGATATAAAGAATTTGTGATGTTGCCGGTTCATCCTTTTGCACGGGGCATTTTCTAGTACTTAAAGGAGTAATTTATTAAAAAGAAAATGAGAGCAGAAAAATCAGTTTTGTTCCCTAGTGATTGATTAGGCTTCCTAATAGTTCTACAAGAATACCTGAGAAATTCCAACAACTTTTAATATTGCTTTTACCGAGAAATGCAACAAAATGCAACAAAAGTTAACTGTGTTTTCAGTCCACTTTAAATGTGTGAAGCCAATCTTTCAAGTATAGCAGAATAAATTCATCTTACAAATGACTGGAACACTTAATGGCATGCTGGTTTGGTAAATTATCTCCAAATGTTACAATGCTGAAACCTTGACTTTTTAAAGGCTCTGAGAGCAGTGTGGTGTACGTTGCTGGGACAGATGCCTCCAATGACGCTTCCAACACAGAAGATTGCAATGGCTACTGAAAGGACCCCGACTCGATGAGCGTTAACACATTCGCTGCTGCTGCTTGCCCTCGGTGAGAGAACACAGAGTGTGGCCACAGAGGATACCCTTAACAAAGATGCAGTTAAACTTCGCCACACAGAAACAAACGGGGGAATCTGTCTGCGATATCGCATTTCACTCTCCAGCAAATGATGTGGAAGCCGCTGGGGAACGAGAAAGCTGTTCTTGAATCTTAACAATTAACCGTTTCCTGAGCCTGACAAAACTGCAAGATGGCATATGTACCCATGAAACTGGCTTGCAAAATGCCACCTAATTGTGCCATTATTTTTTATTTTACATGAGAATATAAAGAAATAAACAACAGCAAACTACATTACAATGTTAAACTGAAGAAAAAAAACATTAGGTCACCTAAGGAACTTACTGCATCAAAGGGCTGCATCAAAGGGCTGATTTATAAACCGATGATCCTGCAAATCGTGTCGTTATATTTTCTAAGGCTCCACCTATTCCTTAAGTAGCGATTCATAAATCAGATTTGACTGCCACGTTATAAGGGCCTATGGAGTTTGCCCTTTTGGTAATGGTGAACCCCAAAGGAAACAGTGGGGTTCAGTGGTGTTTGTTGGAAATGGCCTGGGCTTACTTGGCTGCAAATATCAATGAATGGCTTACATTTATATATGTTGTCGGCCACGTAGGTGAATGCAGATTTCAAGCACCACTTTTGTGTAGATATAGTACGGGCCATCTGAACTTTTAAAAATCCTGACTGCTCTGAAACAAAACCTTTTATTTCTGCACAGTTGGCTTCAATGACATTTGCTTTGTCTTTTTAGAAATATGATCAGGGTTCAGAGACTGCAAGCGGCTTCATATGATATGTAACATAAATGGATCCTAACTATATCAGTGGCATCCAAAGCATGTCAGTAGCTTGCCAATGGTCAGCCACCATATGACATCCAAACAGATGTAAACTTAAGTATTAAAATCTAATAAAAATGTATTTTATTGTAATTTAGTGTTCAGGTCTGTAGCTTACACTAAAAAATCCTGCAATGAAGATCTTCAGTTTTGGGGTGACAATTGGCTATTTTAGCAAAAATATTGCATGCATTTTCCGCTGTTGTCCCTCACAGGAAACACATACCAAGAAATGACCTGTAAATGGCTGCAAAGAAGCTACAGGAGTTAAGTAGCACTGAGATGTGGCAAAGAATAAAAAAAGGTGAAAACAAGCAGCTCCACAGTAAAAAGCAAGAAAAAAAAAATAATGCAGCCAATATGACCGGTAAGCTGTGATTTGTGATATTGTTGTTTTTGGGTCTAGATACACTTCAAGTTGGGTTTTCTCCCAACCAAAAAGTCCTAAAATGTAAATAACTAGCCTAAAAGCATTGCAAAACACTAAAACATTTCTCTGCACATCCTTTAGAGGGGGCAATGGTACTCTTGGCAAGTTTTTATTAAATATCCAAACCCGCAGAAGTATTTGTGTTTGATGTGCATGGTTAGGTCTCAAAGGACCAGTCAGGGTACACAAAGAATTGCAATTGTTGGAGAAGGGGGGTGTAAGTGTAGAGAATTTTCTATAGAAATAAGTACACAATGCGTACTTCCCCATTCCTGATTGTGTGCTGGGAACACGGTGAAACGCGATAGCAGAGGTCATGTGTTCTTGTGCAGCCCAACAGTACAACCGTCTGACATACCACAGAGGATTAGGGCGTTTTTAGTGCTACAAATTTTTGTGTTATGGTTGTTAATGGGGACATAGAAGGGGCAGGAGATCTCACTGTTATGGTGTCATAATCCCCTCTCTAGAGTGACAGGTGTGTTTGGACATATTGGAGAGTGCTGGGGGGAGCGCCACCATAAAACAGTTGCCTTTGGGCGTTTTTAGGGGTTTATTGATCTGTCATTGGGCTAACAGAATTTCTAAAAATTTCAAAGCCAAGCAACAAAGACAGCAAATGATTTCTTCTAAATATAATACCATGGCCTTGCTTAATGATACCTGGATTTATGGGGTCTTTAAGGTGGGTTGCACTGTGGCCTTGTTGCATTATGACTCTAGGTTGAGTTTCTGATCACAGTGCAGTTTGTATGTTCTTCTTGCAATTCAAAGTTTTACTGGAAGGGAAGTCTGCTTTTCTGGAAATGTGGTAGGGTCATTGGAGTTGAAGTTTTGCTGGGAGTTTGCAAAGAAAATTTAAAAATAGTAAAATGGTGACAACAACTAAATAAATATGACCCCACCTTTAGGAAAGTCCCCTCTCTCCATCTTCTCTTCAGTGACAGTAATTAATGACACCTGGCTATGAATGCCTGTGGAATAAACAGGCAGAAATCTCAGAAGTGATAACAGGTTAAAAGACAGTCCCCGCTGCTTTCAGCTTGGCAAAATCTATTAAGAATATGGATTTCACACTGGTAATAACACAACAACAAAAAGCACCGAAATGTAGCAGCAAATAAGTAAGAAATAATTGAAATTATGCAAATAAAAAAAAGCAAAAAGAGTATTTCATTGTTTTACAATTAGACCCTTTGTCCTCCCTGACATTAAAAGTTAAAATAACAAGCGGGCCGGCCCTACGGAGAAAAGACGTCGTCTCGATGAAGTAAAAAACATTTCTGTTTTAAGAACGGTTTGTTGATCTAATCTGCGGGCAAGGAAAAAAAATGATAACCTCTAACCACAGTGCAAGACAAAGAACAAAACACACAGCTCGCCACAACAAATCTAGAACATATAGCTCACAAATACGCCTCCAGATATAACAAGACTCATTTCCAGCACAGGACGGGAAGAAACAAGTTCACTCTTTCTGTGCAAAGCGTTTTCAAAGCCAATCGATAACCAAACCTGAAAATGTTTAAATCACACAAAGCACAAGGAAAATACTATTTAATTATGCTGCACAAAGGGCAAATATTGAGAACAGAACCAACATATATGTTTTACAAGCTGTCCTTTAGGGTTATCCAATGATTGTATGCTTCTTGGAACTTTGCTTGTTCCTTTTTTCTACATACACAGTGGATGTTAAACATCTATGTTCTAAAAAATGTTAGTTGTGAGTTTCATTCGGTGACTGTGCCTAGGCTGGGATGATGTCATCAATCTGCTGCAGGCGGACAGAAGCATTTCCATCCTCCCATGACCGGACTGAATTTTTGTAATGTTATAGCAAGATGTAAAGTGAGAGGCTGCAGAATCTCTGAGCCACCATCAAGTAATGGTGAACCTTGATACCTGACACATAGATGGTGCTGTCTTTTTGGAGATAAACCCCCCCTCCCCTGCGATCTCTGTGGGGGTGGATATTAAAAAATATTACACCGACTGATAACTAAGCATGCATGCGTTCATCAAGAAAAGGTCTCAGTAGTAAAAAAGAGTGTGAGAATGCATTTTTTTATATAGAAAAGAAACAAAGAACTTACTAATACCTGACCCCTTGGAATATTCCATCCATTCCTCCATTGTTGTGTGATAAAGATAATTCAGAGTAGCTAATAACTGAAATCCCAACACGAAGTGTAGAAAACAGTTTTGCCCACTATGATTCATTTACAAGCGGCTCATTTGCTGTGGTCAAACTATTTGGATATAACAACAATTCCATGACCAAGATAATACTAGACAATACAATACTAAGACCATAATACTAGAGGATCACAGAAGTCCAGAGACACCATGGAGGCAAATTGCCCATCTAAAAGTGCACCTACCAAGGAAAAAAAAAAATGATAATATAACTCTTTAAGTGTTATTTAACAGTGTGTAAGTGGTTAAAAAAATGTTTTGTGTGTATCATTGGGATTTTAACACCCCTCCCTGGAAACTAACCAAAATGAATTTAAATTCCTTGTTGGTCCATTAAAGAGGTTAAGTTACCACGGGGCTACAGCCGCAGACCGTCCAGAACAATACGTTATACCCAGTGCCAGCCCGCTCAGCGGAGCCTAGATACGAATAATAAAACGATCGCACAAGGGGGGAAATGTGGCGGACAGCTGTTTTCACGGTGAGAAAACACTTTGCTCGATGATAGACTGAACACTGTATAAACTCCACGCTGGAAGTTATATAAACAGCAGGTGGGTATATTGCAATAAATGGACTCATAGTTAATGAAGTCCAGAATTTCTGCCGCCTCCTAACAAAAAAAAAAAATCTCTTACAGCCTGGAAATCTCTGACAACTGTGAAACAGTGCTGACAACTCCTCCGTGTGATTAAAGGAATATTAATCCTTAATTACAAGCTGCTTTATGTAAAAGAGTTTTAATAGCATTAAAAAAAATATTTTAAATATTGTGTACTGTGGTTTACAACCCCCAGCTGTCTCTAATGCTAGGCATACACTAGCCAATGTTTGAGGATTAAACATTAAAAACTGTAAAAACATTAAATGAAGCAAAAACTAGGACCTAGGAAAAAAATAAAACATGACTGTAAATTCCAATTCTTTTGTTGATCAATCACTGATATGTGATCACCGGTCACACAGCTTTGCAATTCAGCTAGCATTATATTCCTTCAAATATTTTTGATCAGGGATTTATTAATAATTTGTTGTTTGAGCATGGATCCAAAAGCCTTCAAGGGCTGATAAAATAAAGCAAGCTGCATGCAATCTTCAACATTGCATTTTCTTACCAGAATATGAACAAGCAAAGATATAAAAAGTGTTTTTTTTTCTTTTTCTCTTTTGATCTATTTTTCCTAAAAAATGTTTTCTTTGATATGATTGCTCCTTTAAGGCAGCAAAAGTTTGTCTTCGTGGGGGTCTATGTAATTATACTGTCTTATTCCTTTTTTCTTATTGCATCAGGCCTGCACACTGGGGAGTGAAATAGGATTCTCCTAAATTCAAGAGGCAGTTCAATTTTTTTTTTAGGAAGCCACTTTGAGAATTACAATTTCCATGGCAATGGTATTCTGTAAAGCCCTCGGCTTGTGTTACACATAGCCGCATACTGCACGTCGTGTAACCATCCATGATCACTGAATTAAAATTAAAAAAAATCTGGAAAATAAGTTGCAACCAGACCATACTTTTGCATATCTTCATTTTGTAGAGGAAAATTCTACAGAAAAGAAGGGGATCAATAAATCAATTTGATGAAAATATGTATAAAGTATACAGTCATATTTTACTCATCGGTGTTGACATGGAGGATGGGTTTGGCAGGTTGAAGGACACACTTGTGGGACTGATCTCAGTAAAAATTGTAGAATTTGAGGATTCGCTTCATGACAGAACGACCACAAAGCATGCTTTTGACTTTGTAACAGGGAAGATTATTTATTACATTTAAGATTTTACTAGACAGAAATATTGTATGAGATTCCTAAAAAGCATTTATGTGCCAGAGGGAAAGGTTTTTATTTAACTGGCCAGTTCTGGAGAGAATGGAGGGTTATGGAGGTACACAAAGAGACACATGGTGGGATGTCTCAAAGAAACCAAAATTTCAAGTTCTGTTGCTGTTAGGAATTCTGGACAATTTAAGGAATACAAGTGAAATAGTACATAAATGTGTGTTCAATAAACCGGCTTCACAGATCCTTTTATAGAAACACTTAAATAAAGGCTTTTAAGTGAAACTCACAACTGATCTTCTCTGCATTATTTATCAAAGTTTTGGGTTCTAGCAAAACTAAATATTCTACTATAGCAAATGTATATTTTTATATAGAAAAATATAAAGAAATGTACACATATGGTGACCAGGTACCACCCTGAACCCTATACTCCCAGTGAAGTATATACAAGGTCACAATCTCTTACCCAACTATCATCTGCACATTAAATATTGTGTCAATGTCGAACTAAATATTAATTAAAAGTAATGACTGAAAATGTCAAATGGGCTGATTTAATTGTTGAATACTAAATATATTGACATAATGTATTTTCTGTTTGTATCTTTGTATATTTGTATCTTTGTATTTTTACCCCAGCTACAAACAAAAATAGGTATATACCTTATAATATATATATGTATGTATGTATCTATCTATCGGGCAGATAAATAATAATATAATGATTTAAATACGTGAAGTTCTTTTTAAGTTTTTATAACCCTTCTAAATACTTTGTTACAGTGCTCATCACTGCAGCCTCCTTGCAATAATTTTCTATCTACTGGCACTCTAGCAATGGCTGCATTACGTTTCCCTGGGTGGGTTTCCGAAATATTACAATGGAGGCCTAAGCCCGCATATTGTGTGTCAGCGTGGTCATTTGTAGTGACAATGCAGGTGCATTGGGTGTAGTCATCAGTGCAACAGGGTGTAGTCATCCTTTATGAGAAAGTGCCTGCAAGGCAAAGCAGGATTGCCTAAAACTTATTTTCATGAAAGCTGCATATTTTAAAATCTTGAAAATGCTCCTCTGAGATTTTAGTAATTGGGCATGATTTATTAAAGCTCTCCAGGACTGGAAAGGATACACTTTCATGAGTTAAGCTGGGTGATCCAGCAAACCTGGAATGGATTTCTTTAAAGTCAGTCCTATTTGCTAGAAAATGTTTTGAATCCTGGACCAGATCCTTTCCAGGTTTGCTGGATCACTCAGCTTCACCGATAAAAGTGTATCCTCTCCAGTCTTGGAGGTCTTTCATAAATCATCATTGTGTATGCACATACAGAACACTTAAGCCACATACACACGTGCAATTATTGTCCTTGGAAAGGATCTTTCACAATCTTTTCCAACGACAAAAGACTGAAAGACGCATGAACGAGCGCTGTACATACAGCACCGTTCTTCTCCATGCAGAGGGAGGGGGGGAATGACGGAGAAGCACCCTGCTGCATGCTCTCCCCCTTCCCTCGCATTACGATCGTTCGTCGTCCATCGTCAGTGGATACGCAAGGACGATCGTTCGGAGGATGGGTGCTGTACACATGCCAGATTTTCGCCCAATATCAGCCGCGAGCCAATTATCGGGCGAGAACCATTGGACGTGTGTACGTAGCTTTAGTGGATTAAATCAGTTCAATATCTACACAGTGGCTGGTGGTGCTAAAATGAAACAAGGGGCAACATAAAACACCCACTTTGACATATCGATTCCTGATGGCCACAATTCAACATTTAGGAATAGTACCACCATGTGGCAGAAACTGCTCCTCAGGCCTGACTAATAGAAGGAGACACTGGATGGAAAATGCAGAATGTCTCTAGTTTCAATAAGGGCGTCTAATTTTTGAGTCCCAATTACCATTATGGGAACCGTTCCTAATTTGTTTGAGTGGCTTCTGCTCTATTTATTAGATCGGTATCCTTTATGGGTTACAACACACGGCTCTGTGCTTTAAACACGCAACATGAGAGTTTTCCTAGCTAGTTTCAGGCAATGTGCTTGTTACAAATTTCCCAAACGCTTGATAATGTCTCACCTACATCAAAACAGACTGTTACGCCTCACAATACAATGAAATAGTAAAATGCATGAGTGAGTTTTTTTAGTTAGATCGCCAACTTTCATATTTCATGCAATTGTTAATCGGCTCATTATTGTAATAGTGGTCCTATGGGCACCTGTGGTGTTACATTTTGGTGAAGAATAAATCAACGTTGATATATCAAAACAGTACATTCATTTTTTTTGTAACTTTCCAGGACACTGCTAAATTTAGGCTATTTTGTATAGACTGCCAGTCCACATTTCTCTAGACATTCATGTGCTAATTACTACAGGGCTTTTGCATATATTTTCATATCCTTATAAATGTTTTCTATAACTCTGACTGGTTACTGGCTTTCTAGGTGGGACAGGAAGTAACGTTAAGACTAGAGATGGCCAAGGTTAGAGTGGTGGTATACAAATAACACAGAAAGTTCTTAGCAGCTCTTACCTTCTATATAAGCTTGTTTTTGTAATAAGAATACTTTGCATTTCTGCAAGGCTTTATGTGCAAATGTGAAAGTAACACAGGCAGCTAAAAAGAAGGATGCTGCAAGTCACATTTTAACTTTTCTACATTAAATATAATAATAAACAATGAGCAGAGCTGTCAATCAGCACTAAAGTTCCCCTTTCCGTGTTCTCCAGAAAGCCAAAACAATGACTGACAGGTCTTTTTAGGACCCCAATCAACTCGAGTCGACTCCATATGGATTACGTTTGCTTATCATTTTGAAACTTTTCAAGTATGTGTGTTTGATGCAGGTAAGGAAAATCAGGATGATTGTACCAGGCCAGAGGTCTGTGTTCGGGGCAGATGCAGAAAGCAGTGGTAAAACAAGGGTAATTAGGCACATTAGGAGTTACTCCTGAAGCTTTAAAGGCTCAGGCCTATTTTGGAAATTTGGGAGAAGGAGAAAAGATCAGTAAATGCTAAAACTAATTTTCCTAAACTTGATGCAACAATTAAAAATAAATAAAAAAGAAAAAAAGAAAAAAAACACAAAAGGTGTAAAAAAAAATCACTCTTAATCCATATAAGAGAAATAAGTTGCAGCAAGTTGTTTCAAAGTAAAAGAAAACAGAGAAACATGAGTCCAACAGCAACCATATAAACACTACGACGTCAGAATGGATTCATCGCTCACTGCCATTTAGAAAACTTAGTCCAAATTCTCAGATTGCATTCCTCTTTCTCCTACAAAGCGAGAGATTTTAATAATAGGGATCACCACCTCTAATTACTTGTCAAGAATTTCAGAAAATTAAAAGCAATTTCTGCATAATTTCAACGTATTTTGTTTTTTCTGCGATGACTGATGCAAGATGGAAGGCAGCAAATGACCAGCATCTCCAATCATCCCTTTAAATGCGAAAACAGCAAATTTCGGGTTAAATCCTGCTTTCCTTAAATTCCTAATTAAGACACCCAGGGATTTAAAGCTGAATTAATCCCTGGGCTTCCAACACCACATTAAGCTAAGCCTACAGCCAATTAGAAAGCACAAACAACATTTTAATTTTTTTTAGAAAAAGGGGAAAAATGTTTGAAAACCACAAACTTATTACAAGTATTACAAAAAAAACATTCTACCAACACCTGTAGATTAAGAATGGTAAAAAAGCGATCTACCATGTGACATAAATGCCTAAATTATATTTGAATTTATAAATTATTTTTTAAAAAATCTACAGGCTCACTTTGTTGGAGCTTCGAATTAAAGGGTAAGGAAAAACGTGAAGCTTATTTAATGAGCAATAAATAGAGTTTGATCAGTTTGCAGTAAGATTCGTTCTGTTGCTGCAAGTTACCATACTTGTGATTTTTGTGATGCATTAGAAAAGTACCCCATACCTGTGATCTTTAAAATAAGACAGATAGGCAGCAGCACATACTAAAGAAAGATCTATAATTCTATGATTTCTCAGTCTTGCAATATAAGCCTTGCTGGGTACCCAAAGACACCTACCGGTATTTCCCACATAACATCTAATGTTCATTCTATAATCACACAACGATTTCCCTAAATCAGAAAGATAAACAAAAAATGGCAATACTGCCCGGAAGTTGACGTGTTCACACTACAGAAAATGACTACAAATTTTTCCACTTTTGCTTTTTATGGTGCAAAGATTACTAAACATTTAGAACAAATTTAATTACAAGATCTACCTAACACTATTCCTAATATTGAGCATCTTTCTTTGTTTCCAATGCAATGCTGCTTTTGGGATGTATGAGAATGTGTCAGTGTAACAAAGGACCTGAACTGATGTTTTTAGGAGTGTCATCACCTTCAGGAGAAGGGGTAGAGCCACTGTCACCACCGAAGTGGACCTGATAATAAGACTGGGTGATGGTTAAACACTATGAAGCCAGTTAAGATCTCTAAATAAAGCAGAATGCTGTGTTGATGGTGTTGTTGAATTTAGTGACTACTACTGACTGCCTTCTATTAACGTTGGTCTGGGCAGTGAAGGGACCTGGGGAGAGACGTGATTGTCTAGAGGATTCTGCTCTGTCATCAGCACAGTGTTTGCTAAACCCACAGATCTTCACAGCACAGGCTCAACCGTGAAGGCGTTTGTTTTATAAATCCACCATTTTCCTCTTCTAACAAAGAGACCTTCTACCAACAGCCTGCACTTAAATATTATGATAACACAAGTGTGTAACTTCCCAGTTCACCGCTGACTTTGTGAGAAGCGGCGTCCAAGCCATTTCATTGCCCTATTTAAAAAACAAAATCAAATAAGTTTTGCTGAAGTACAGAGACAACAAACCTTTGTATGCCCCTAAAAAATATTTACAACTTCCTTTAAATAATGTAAAACTAACATTAGTGTGAATTCCTTCCGCATTTATAAATAGTCATCTAGTGTTTGAACGTTTTCTGTCTCTAATTACCCATTCTCTGGATTGTAAGCTCTCTGAAACAAATTTCTGCTTCTTAGTTATAAAAATTAAAGTTCAGACAGATGTGCTATATCTTTAATATTTATTATAATTTAAAGGTTGTGTCTACAAAAGAGAAGTAACTAACCGAATCAGTATTCGTTACCAAAAGTTGATTTTAAAATGCTAATTATTAGGACATCTGATATATATTTTTTTCCTAACATGCACTCGTATTGACTTAAAAACAAGCAGGATTGTATTTCAGAACTATAACATTTACTGCAAGTTGCTATTATAATTACTGCCATCTGAAACCATATGCTAAGCATGAATATTTTATAACTAACTATTCATTAAGGTATTGCTAATGTGCAAAGTGCATTTGATATATTGCAATCACATGATATGTATGATAACATTTTAGATTTTATTTATTTAGGAGATCTGTAGCTACAGATTTTGATGTCTAGTTGAAGAGCAAATATAAAAATATAACTATTTATTGGTCATGTTATTATTCTATTTTATATTAGAATAAATTATCTATATTATATCAGAATAGTATTTTTTTTTTTTTACAATTAATGTGTTTTGAGCATTGCAAAATATATTTGTACTTTTCTCCCAATTTTACCTTTTAAACTAAAAACTTCATTCTAATTGCTGAAATAATGAACATATATATATTCTATGTTAAAAAAATGATATTAATAGTGCTGAAAAGTTCAGTGATTAAAAATAAAATTGCTTAAATGAACTAAAACGGATGCATTTTTTCCTTTTTTTTTTACTTAGTTTTGCAATTGCTGCTGAGTTGAAGGTGTTATATTTTTAAGCAATTGTGGAAGTTACAAGCAGCAGTCCTGTAATAATAGTTATTCTCAGGAGTAGCCCTCTAACAAGCAAAACCTATTCCGAAGGGGATATTGTAAAACTAATGGGTTTACTATGAAATAAAGCAGCTCAGATGGTGGAATAGCAATAACTTCCTTGTAAGATCGCAATGTCGAGTTTATAAACCTCCTGTAGGTTCCTGTTGCCTACTGCAGACCACTAAATCATATATCGGAAAAGTCCCCAAGAGCAGCTGTAAAGCAATTTTTCATGAGCTGCCCCGCTTTTGACTTTTAACTTAGAAAATGATTAAAAAGCTGTGTGGCCGATTAAAATGTTACTAACAAGGCTGATCGGATCGAGCCTGACATGCATTAATGGTTATTGAGTTGTATATTTTAACTGGGGCTTAATGAATTGATTACTGTAAAAAAAAAAAAAAAGGATGTGAGCACTAATATGCGAATTTTAGGATTATGGCTTCAGGGTTACCTTCGGGCAGAGGCAAGAAATAAAGCACAACGAAAAAAACGAGAAAAAGCATTAGGTTTTTTAAACTCAGGCAAAATAAATATATCGAAATCGCACTTATTTATTTGGAACTTATTATATTCTATAAATGAAATCAATCTATTTTAATAAAATAAGCTATTGAAATAAAGTAAGCTATTGAAATATTTTTTTTTTACATGCAATATTTTGTTGCATAAACCAAATTGGCAAAATATTTACTGTATGTGTCCAAAAACACAGCAGTCTGGACATTTTTTTCCCAGTGACAGCACAATCTAATTAGGTCTGTAAAGAGATTATCTCAAGTTAATGGCTTTGCAATATTTGTATTTGATTGACCTGTAAATCTGTTAATTGTGGGCCTTGGGGTTGCATATTTAACTTCAAAGGGTTTGTTAAATGTAAATGGGAAAAAAACATTAAATAATATTTTTAAGAATAAGGTTTTTTTTTGGCATGCAGATAAAGTAACAGATAAAAGGTGCAAAGATAGATAGATAGATAGATAGATAGATAGATAGATAGATAGATTGCTTAGCACAGGACAATCAGTTGTAATCCTAAATTAAAAATATGTTTTGTCTTAAATATACGTTGGTTTATAAATGTTGGAGATAGATAGATAGAAAGATAGATAGATAGATAGATAGATAGATAGATAGATAGATAGATAGAAAGATAGATAGATAGATAGATAGATAGATAGATAGATAGATAAACTTTCTGAAACAGCTGTAATCCTCAGCAAAAAATAAATATGTTTTGAATTTGTTTCCCTTGTACATCATTTTCGATCTTCACGTAAAGTTGAGTCACAACTGTATTATTCTCAAACCCAACTTTCTGCATAAAAAATTCCTTTTATCCTGCAGCTGGAATATGAGTTTAAGACATAATCATCAAGACTAAGAAAACATTGACGGAGCATAAAAGAGCAAAAAATATATATCTAACGGACTTACCCCTGTCTAGAAGAAGATTCTTAGGTCCACCAGCCAAACTCCTGATGGATGTCTGCTCAGCTGGTTGAGTGAGCGGAGGTTAAGCGAGAGAAGAATTGCCTAAAAACTTCAGGCAGAGCCGGTGCTCTGTTTCCACACAATTGAGCAGGGAGGAGGAGAGGGACTTTGGGCTTCTAATTCTTCCCAGAATGGGCTAAGAGGCGGCGTTCAGTTCTGAATTTTTTTGTTCTTCATGGAGAGAGGAGAGCTAAGTGGAGAGGAAAAAAATAATAATAAAAAAAAAAAAACAACACAGGAGAGAGAGGTTTTTTGGTGGACCCACACTCCTGTCCAGGTGCTGTTGTGTAGACTGCCCTCTACTACTTAGAAGAGGGAGGGGATGGACAGGCTGATTTGGAGAGAGGGGAGGGCGAGTGGGAGAGGAGAACAGACAGAAGGAAGGGGTGGCTTCGGCAAAGCTTTTCAATCCTACACTAAGACAGGTCTGTAAACCCTTAGGAGGACAGGAGGGGATTACACTGGGGCATAACATTTGCAAAACATCATTCCTGTCTCTTTTTTTTTCAAAACACACCACTAATTTTGTCTTTCCTAAACATGAAAAAGAAAAACTGTTAAACCTGTAAAAGTTTGGCAATGAACTACTTATTGATTCTCAGGTGTTAAAATTCATACACCCCAGCATTAATAAAATATTTCAACAGGGAATGAGGTGGAAGAACACCGTGAATGCTGATCATAATGTGAGTCACAAAGATTTTCTGGAAAATCTCTGTTTTTTTCACTTGGGAAAAAAATGAAATATTTTCATTGGTTCCATGGAAAAGTAACATTGGCATTGGGTGTGACGCGGCTGGGGAGATACTTGGGCTGATTTACTAAAGGAGTTGAGAATCTTCACTAGTATTGTGTGAATACCCCCTTCAAATATCCAGCCATGTGAAATACAAATGTTTACTTATTTTATCTGCACATGATGACGTGAAAAACAATTTGTTTTGCACATATTATGAATTTTCATCTCATTTATCGAGTAACTATTCTCAACTAGTTCAGTAAATTTACAGTAAACTCATAATAGTTATCACGTGGAAATAGTCCATCTGTCAAGGCTGATCTGATATTTCATAATCAAAAAAAAAAACAGAACCCTAAATGACCCCCTTACTCAATACTTCTATCCACTTACCACGGACACACCTGATCCCTTCTGAAGTCAATTTTCTATGGTCGGCTTGGCTCCATACAGGCTGAGATTGTCCTACACTAAAAACTTCTGCAGGGCGCTACATTCAACAGGAACAAATTCACTATCTGGAAGGCACTGCAAAAGAAAAAAACATATGGGTACGTTTTTAAATGTTGCCACAGAAATGGTTTACAGTTTTGTTTTACTGTATTTTTTTTTACAGCATCTGCTGGAATTTTAGTTTTTCATAGAGAGATGTCAACTGACTCCCACGCCGTAAGCAAAAGTATAGAATTTCGATTCTGTGCTGCTGTATGATGTGAACACAACACAAAAACCTCATGCCTATTATTGGCCGTGTATACCTAAAAGTGCATACATGGCCAGAGGTCGGCAACTTGGGACAATCACAGAGCAACTGAAAGCAATGGGACTTTTATATGTGTGACAAGTTATATGACATGTGCCTTGAGAAACAATGGAGCCCTATAAGTATAACCGATGATCAATTGCAAGGTCACCTGTATAATTTTTTTTTTTATTGAACTGTATTTAAACAGCGCCAACATATAATGCAGTGCTGTACATTGATTAAGGGTTGCAAATGACGTACAGATGCAAACAATGACACAGGAGGAGGAAAGGACCCTGCCCAGAAGAGCTTACAATCCTCACTGAAACGTTTGGATGGCTAAGCAAGTCTTAATATCTGTCGTGTAACAACCGTGCTGTACTACCATTGGAAATATGAGCAATATTCAAAAACTATTGCTTTCTATATATTAAAGCACCCAAGCAGTGAACTCTTATAAAGGATGTAGCATGTTAATGTGATT
Source organism: Pyxicephalus adspersus (assembly GCF_032062135.1). NCBI lineage: Eukaryota > Metazoa > Chordata > Amphibia > Anura > Pyxicephalidae > Pyxicephalus > Pyxicephalus adspersus. Next base: position 1,975,076 of record NC_092863.1, read on the forward strand.
TCAAATATTATTTTAGAATGGTAGGTTTCAAAAAATAATCCCTGGTCATCTTGTTCTTGTTCAGAATGTTCCCGCATGTTCCAATGTGATCCTGCATTGTGACCCTGACACATGGACTACTAAGGTAGACTTCAAGTGGCCAATAAGCAGGTATGGCCTAATATTGTCACCATCAGGAACACCGATGGGAGAAATACCATGCAAGTGTTGCTCAAGACATGAGATTGCAACAACTCTGCTGGAGATCAGCATCACTGGGATACAAGAAAGGATAAAAGGTTAAAACAGTATTTTAATAATAATAAAAATAATGAATTAAATCATGAAAATCATGGCAAATGTTTTGTTACACAGCAATACAGATCAACTAAATATCAGTTAGAATTGACTTCTTAACTGACTAGCAAACCCACAAGTATAGTCTGTTGGGTATAACTGTATATATATCCCTGCATGTTTTTTTAAATGGCATAGTGTAATTTTCATCCCCAAGCCCAAATTTCACAATAAAAAAATAAAACAAAAAACAGGATCAGCTTACAATGTTGTTCAGAGATTGTGCGTACACCTTTGGCCTTCTCACTTTTTTTTTCCAAGTGATTTTTATTTTCCCACAAAGTTTAAAGCTTGAGGTGCCTATAGAGGTAAGGGAACAGTCACCCGATCTGACTGGCTACTAGCCAAGCTCTCTGGAGAGGAGAGGCAATCAGATGGGTCGACCCACTGAATGTGAATGTTTATAGAAAGCCATCAGAGCAATTCCATCAAGTAAAATATTGTAACGCTGCCTTTTAGTCTAAATGTGTAACAAACGCATTCAACATTTTTATTTTATTATGCATTACTGATCTTGTCATCTCACTAGGCAGAGCACTAAAAGTAAAAAAACAGGCTCAAAGTAACCATTTTCCTTGCCAATAATTACACCGAATATTATGGCTGAATAATATGAATGTACAGCCAAACAACAACTCAAACAACTAAACCATAATCAGTTTATAAAACTCTGGTCCAGTCTACTCCTTTATTAGGCTTTGTACACACGTCCAATGGTTCTCAGCTGATATCGGACGAGAACTGGCGTGTGTACAGCGCTGGTCATCCATCGTCCGAACGACCGTCCTGACGGATCCACGGACGGTGAACGATCTTAATGGAAGGAATGGAGAGCGCGCAGCAGGGTGCCGCTCTGTCGTTCTCCCCCTCCCCTCCCCATAGAACAGAGCGGTGCTGTATGTACAGCACTTGTTTATGCATTGTGCAGTCCTTAGTCGCTGGAAAGGATTGTGAAAGATCCTTTCCAACGACAATTATTGCACGTGTGTACTGTACCCAGCCTTACCTTGTTGCGTTTTAGACCACACGTCAGACCCAAATACCATTCCTGTGATTGTCACACGTCCCTTGTTGTGTGATTAGATTGTAGGGAGGACCTACAAAAAAAATAAAATTGTCATGTCAGTCATTTTTAGGCCCTAAAGATTTTTCCAACAGGTTGTGAAGGTACCACTGCAAGGCCCCTTTGTTGCCCCCAACCCACTTACCAGCCAACTATTGCTGGGTGTGACCTGCTGCTGCGTCACCCTCACTTCCGCGTGTCCACCATAGCTAAAAGTGTGGTGCAATAGACAGGTTACATTTGGTTGTTCAAGGGGAGGTATCCAATTAGAACCACTGCATCACAAAGAAGAATTTTGGGGATACCCTTTTTTTAGTGTTTAGAGTGGGAGCAGTAAGGGGGTGCCGCCAGAATGAAGAATGATTTTTTTTTATTAAGGTCTGTTTTATTTACTATAAACAAGAAAAGTTCATTTTGATTTTGATACTGAAATCATCTTTCCAACTGCCAATTGCATGTAGTAAAGTGTAAGCTCTTCTGAGCAGGGTCCTCTCCTCCTCCTTTGTCACTGTCATTTACAACACCTATTTAATGTACAGCGCTGTGTAATATGTTGGCGCTATATAAATCCTGTTTATTAAAAATAATAATGGGAATGTACTTACTGTACCTGTAATTCCATATTACCTTCACTTTCAGGGTCACATGACAGCCTGCTACTATTGTGTCTCTGCTATTCCTCAGCTTCAAGTCTGCCTTAACTTGGACTGGAAGACATGGAATGGACCAGTTCCAGGATAGAGAATCAGACACTATGTCCAGCCTATGCAGCTGTGCAGAAACCCAACACTAAAAAATCCACAGAAAATCCTTTTAATACTACACACTGCAATAAAACAAAAAAAAAAATTTATCATATGATCGTCATTAAAATGTGATCATGACCACCAGCCAATAGAGGATTATTAGAGAAATTTATCTCTTTGTTTGTATTATATAATATTGTTAAGTGTTATCCTCAACGGTCAGGTAATTTGTATGGTTGTATGGATAGTGCCTGAGCAAGAAGATCCATCCCCAGACATATTATTACACAGTATTTTTATAGTGCCAACATATTAGGTAGCACTGTACAAAGTCCATAGTCATGTGACTAGCTGTTCTTTAAAGAAGCTCGCAATCTAATGTCCCCACCATAGTCATATGTCATTACAACAGTCCAAGGTCAATTTGGGGGGGGAAGCCAATTAACCTAACTGCCTGTTTTTGGAATATTGGATGAAACTGGAGTACCCGGAGGAATCCCATGCCAACACAGGGAGAACCTACAAACTCCATGCAGATATTGTCCTGGCTGGGGATCGAACCTGGGACCTAGCACTGCAAAGGCCAAAGTACTAACCATTGAGCTTCCCTGACATATTGTCAATTTCAGATAATCAATTTCATCATAAACACACTCCATTGCATATGAACCAATGATTCTTTATTGATACCGGAAATGGGGAACCGGTGGTTGGGCAAATATCTCCCCCCTTTTCATTGTAGGGGGGTCCACCCAGCATAACTCACCCCAGATGCCCCTTCTTGATGCTTCTACAGCCTGTTGGGTTTACATGTTTGCACTGACCAACAATAAAACGTGATCATAAGGGGTTCACCAGTGGTAAGTTCCACATGCCTCCATCATAAAAGACTGCAAGGGGGCACAATCTTTACAATAGCCAAAACCAAATATAAATTGTGACTCTGGGGAGTCCATTAATAAAGCATTCACTCAAACATTCCCTGGTGGAGAATCTTCCAGGTCCATATGCTTCAACAGAAATAATTGTTTTTCCATCAGGGAATGTCAGATTTGCTGCTTTATATATAGACCCCATTCAACTTTTAGATTATTCGTATAGGTTAATGAACCTTCCATCACATTAGGAAGCCAAGAATAATTATTTTGGAGCGTTGTTTTAGTGAAAATAACCCAAATTTGTATTGTTTGCAATACGTTCTATTTTATATATTTTTCCACCCACACATTTTCATATTGTGCCCCAAATTCATCTTTTCATCAGATACCTGCCATCTTGGGGTAACACATACGTTTATTCATACATACACACATACATTCATGCATACATACACACATACATTCATACACACACACACCTACAGTCTCAAAGAAGCTTGTCATAAGGATAAGGAACTTTATTTTCATTCATGTGACCAAATCACATTTGGTAAAAATAATAAAACTTTCCTGGTGTTTTAGTTTTGTGACCTGAACTTCTTATATTTACACACATTATTATTATCCAGTATTTATATAGTGCTGACATATTGCATAGCGCTGCACACAGTCCATAGTCATGTGACTAGCTGTCCCTCATAGGAGCTCACAATCTAATGTCCCTACCATGATCACTTGTCTTCTATATAGCCTAAGGTCAATTCTGAGGGGGAAGCCGATTACCTGAACGCATGTTTTAGAATGTGGGAAGAAACCGGAGTACGGGGTAAATCATCCATAAACTGGGACTGCATTCACCCAAAAGAAAATGGTGGGATTTGTATTTACCCCTCAGACTATATTGGGACATGTTTTCACCTTTATTGAAATGCTGGGATTTGTATTCACTCCTCATACTATATTGGGACTTGTACTTACCAAACAGGTAATGCATTCACCCAGAGGAAGGGCAGGGGCTTGCATTCACCCAGGGGAAAGAGCTGGGGCTAATTCACCCAAAAGGCGATGCTGGGGCTTGCATTCACCCAGGAGGCGATGCTGGGGCTTGCATTCACCCAGGAGGCGATG